>NW_015548239.1:645645-659144 GCF_001515605.1 Sinocyclocheilus anshuiensis | reverse complement strand
TTTTTAGTTTAAAAGAAGTATACTAATAGCACACTTGAATAAACTTCTTTTTCGTAAGGGAGGCACAAACTAATTTTATCCTCACTGCAAGTGAGAATAATGCAGTCTGTATTTTCTTGTAACTTGTGTAATTGTATTCATGTTTTTTGATGGCACAACCTGTCCATGTTGGCATCTGTCTAATTTGGCTGCTTCTACCAAGTGACAGATGATTTTATGCCACAATAGTACACAGTTTGATATGACGCACAGACTGTGATGTCAACAACAAAAAATATGAAGAGCATTTTCTCATTCCATTTACAAAATTAGCTATTTTTGCACAATTATATGGTTTGTTGAATTGTATTATTTGTGTTTAGTATTGTTATCTGCTGTTTTAACGCTGAACAAACCCAGTCGAGAAGCACTTTGTGTGTGGATGTTGTTTTCTACAGGCAGGGGGCAGCAGTGTGCAGCGTTATGGGGAAGACGTACAGCAACGAGTGTCTTCTTCACAAGGAGGCCTGCCGCAAAAAACGACGCATTGGCAATGGCAAGGCACATAGTGGAGCTTGTCTGGGTAGAAAGACACACACACACCCTGCTGAAAAACAAACAGACAACAGAAACCATCACAGAATTTATAATGGTTTTAATGGTTATAATGGGAATTGTTTTGGTTTTAATGGAAAATGTATTGATCCCTGTGGGTCTTTATTGGTAATTTGTCACCTTTTATTGGTGACTTATTAAAACCACTAAACCCTAATGGAATATTTCCCAAAACACACTACAGGAAACCATTTTTTAAATTGTTTTAATGGTTAATAGTTGATGGTTTGTAATGTTTGTAATGATATTTGTAGTAGAAACCATTAGAATTTCTTTTCAGTATTGACACACACAAAAAGTTTTAGCTTCCTTATATTTAAATGCACATTCAATCACTGTTGAGTGATGTTGTCTAAAAACACTCTTGTGGTTTCTCTGTCAGTAAGCGAGGCTGAGTGCTCTGAGGAAGAGTTCGGTCAGTTCCCGTACCGTCTGCTGGACTGGTTCTTACTCCTCAGCAGAATGGGAGAGAGATACACACCAGCCGCTCCCTCTCAAAGCTGTCTCACACACACCCAGCGAACCCAACTTGCAGAGGTAAAACAAAGAAACACACTGAACTCACTCAAATCATTTACACATAGGGCCAATGCCATCCTTAGATCATTCACACTTTGCATGCATTTTTGCTTTTCAAAACACACACTACTCAACAAAATACTTTACAACATATTGCCCAGCGAACCCAACTTGCAGAGGTAAAACAAAGAAACACACTGAACTCACTCAAATCATTTACACATAGGGCCAATGCCATCCTTAGATCATTCACACTTTGCATGCATTTTTGCTTTTCAACACACACACACACACACACACACACACACACACACACACACACACACACACACTATTCAAATACTTTACAACACATGTTGAAATTGTGGTAAACATTGTGTGTATGTGTGATGCTTTATGTCAAGATTCATAAATATGTCAAGAGTCAAAATAAACTCTTGATTCATGTACATCCACACAAACCATCCACTTCCAAGCATGTCTCAAGATTAAACTTCAGGCAAGTAAATTGATACCATTAGGGTATTTTGATTGAAAAAAACTCCTATTATTGATCACCTGCACATTGATTATCTTTAAATTATTAAATGGGAACCCTGATAAAACCATAACAACTACTCTGAATTTAATTCTAACCGAAAGATCCTTTAAAGATTTCCCTATGTAGTGGAAAGAAAGGGACTAATCATGCTAAAGTTAATGGCAACACATCATTCAGATCCCTTCAAATGGAAAAAAAATATTTTCCTCAGTATTGTGACACATCCAAGTGAAACAGATTATTGAACAGAAAAAAATATAGGGTACAGAGTTAATTCAATCCACTGATTGTTGATTGGATGGAGGCAGATCTGAATGCGAGCTTGCAGTCGATTGTAAGAGAAGTGGCAGGGTTTATGACGATGAAAAGATCAGAGAAATCTGGTTTACGTCATCAGAGAGAAGTCTGCTGTTTCACCGAAAGATTGAGTTACAGCATTCTGATTTAAAATTACAAGCTCAAACAATTTTTTTTTAAATTAAACACATGTATAGATTAATTGTTCACAAAAAGATCAATAACATGCATTTAGAAAATAGATAGCGTGAATATCCATTTCATGCCAACTTTAAGCATTCCCTTGAGACGCTAGTCACGCTACCCTTCTAAAATTAATTCTATGTCAAAGTACATAGTGTATAGTGTAAGTGTGCAGTGTATGATAGCCTCATTTGGGACGTAACTCTTTTTTGAACCAGTCAGCACTATTTTAAGCCTGTAGGCTAAGCTGTTAGCTTGCTAATCGAAGGCTAATTGAATATAATACTTGTAAAGTACTTCAAAAGACTTTAATTTAAATGTTAAATGAGGATAAATCAATCTCAAAGTCATTTTCTATGATTTCTAATCAGACACCCATAAAAAGTTATCTCAGCCGATGGATGCTAGGGAATCTTCTTTTCTATCAGTTGTGAATTTGTGATAAAAGCATTAAGTCCTGATCCTTTATTCTTTTGTCTCTCTCCGTCTATTTTCTCCCTTTATTTTTCAGAGAAGGTTTGTTCTGTTGGATCGTAACAGGGACGGGAAGTTAAGCAGGAGAGATCTGAGAAAGCTTCTGAGATCTGAGAAAGCTATAAGCGGATGCCACTGGAGCACTGCGCTCAAAGATTCTTCCAGTAGCACACACACATAAAATGACACTAGTGCCTATGGAGACACACAATCACCTCACCACTGTGATTTTGTGATGTTTTCTCCTGTCAGACCTTCTTTGCATTTGCATAATATTACTGCAAACCCTCCCCAGCACCCTTCTGATTATAGTACACATGCCTTCAGGATGTCACCCACCCCTCTCTCATCCTCTTTCAATCTCTCTTCTCTCGCTCTTCCTCTCAATCTCTCTCTCTCTCTCATTCAAAGCTGTTGATGCTTATTGCCTTCCTACTGTTCTAATGTGAGTGGTGTCCTTTACGGCTGATAGCAGCGGAGAGAGACGTAGGGGGATGTAGAAATCAAAAACAAGAGCGACAAAGGCAAAGAGTAGAACTACACTTGTAGATTTCAACAATATGGTGTTTGTGTGTGTGCGCGTAGGTCATGTGACAAGAACAAGAATAAGAAGGTGACCCTGAGGGAGTGGACATCCTGTCTGGTTGACCGGTCAGAACGCTGGTTTCAGGATTTCATGTGTAAGTCTATATTTGTTTCATCTGAATATGAGATTCTCATGTGTAAGCATGTTCAAACACATACACACACATCGTGTCCCTTCTTCTTCTCTCTACCGCAGCCGTGAAGATGGGCTCACCAAAGCTGTGTCCTGTCCCAGACAACAACCTTTACATTTAGATGCTTTATCCGGGTGGAATTGTATTTTAAAACCTATCAGCTTGACTCATGAATATTAATTAACTAGGTGACATTTATCTAGAAGTTATAATAATTGAAACCTCTAGAAAGCTAGCCATTTACATTCTGCATTTGTTGGATTAAAAATACTGTAAAACAGTGATATTGTGAAATATTCTTACAATTTAAAATAACGTTTTTTTATTTTTTTTTATATATTGTAAAGTGTAATTTCTTCCTGTGATGGCAAAGCTGAATTTTCAGCAGCCATTACTCCACTCTTCAGTGTCACATGATCCTTTGGATTTTATTCTAATATGCTGATTTACTACTTAATCAACTTTTCTTATTATCATCACCATAATAATAAAAAAAGACAATTGCTATGCTTAATATTTTTAGGATTAAAATAGAAAGTTCAAAATAAAAACATTTCTTTAAAATATACATTTTTTGTAACATTATACATGTCTTTACTGTCACTTTTGATCAATTTAATGCATACGTGCTGAATAAGTTTTTATTTTCTAAAAAGTATTAGGTAAAATTTTTTTTAAAAATGCTATATAATTTTAATTTTTTTTGCAAAATACATGGCTAATTTTGACTATTTGCCAGCTATATAGTTTTTTCTTTTTTCTTTTTTTTTGTTTGCAGCCAAGCAAATCAAAGCACTTAAAACACAATGACTGCCCAAAAAGTGGGGGGATGAAATATCTAAAAGAGTGGGTTATAATAGTTGCTTCACCTCTGTTATATTTAAAGTCTGACAAAAATGGGACATAATAAATATCTGTTGCTTTTTCATTGCTTTGCGCATGTATTTGTGTATATGTTGGGACTCAGTGCTGCAATCTAGTCAACAAAAACTGCTTTTTGAGGGACAGCGGCATGTATCATGGATCACACAAGCAATTACTGCAGAGAGGGAAAGAGAGAGAGAGAGGGATTGGGCTATAACCTTAAACAGAGGGATGGAGAGCAGATTAATTGAGGGGTGGTGTTTAATAGGAGAGAGATGGAGAGAGATGGATGGCCCATGAGAGAGATAAAAGACTACGTGAGCAGGGATGAGAGGAATAGATAATATGGCAGAGAGACAGGGAAAGGGAAGGGCACTGAAAGAGAGAGAGGATCTCGTAATGCACTCACAGAATGGGACGGGGAGGGGGACAAGTTACAGTAAGGAGAGAAAATAGATTGAAGCATGAAAAATGGATCAGAAAGAGAGAGACGGCGGGGGGAAGGGGCGTGAGAGAGAGAAAGAGTTGCAGAAGGGTGTGATAAAGGGTGGGAAGAGATTGTTAGATGGAAAGAGAAAAAGAGGAGAGTAACTAAATGGCATCCCACCACAAAGTAACTTCCCCTTATAGATCATTGATGTCTTCCACTTTTCCAAACACTAAACGCTTCCAATCATGGCTGCCAAGTGTGAAAAATTGATTCTCAACATTTGAAAACAAGTAGATCTAGTTTTCCATGTCTATATGACCCCAGGAAGTGCAGCAGAATAATCAGATCTCATTACATTTGTATCTTTTATATAAAAAACTGTGATAGATGAACAGTATATCAGTTAAAACATGAAAACTGGTAAGATAATTTGCGATAATTACTGGTCCATTGTATACAGTACTATCTGATTTCTTACCTAAATACATGTTTTATTGATTACCATGAAAAATTATATTGACTTTCTTACTCATTTTGTCAAAAAATAAAATTTTATACACTACCATTCTAGAAAATACACTACCGTTCAAAAGTTTAGGGTTGGTAAGATTTTTTTTTTTTCAAAAGACGTCTCTTATCTCACCCGAGTTTTCCATGTCTATATGACCCCAGGAAGTGCAGCAGAATAATCAGATCTCATTACATTTGTAGCTTTTAAAGTGGGTTTGGTTTCCTGTAGCTGTAGTGCAGTCAAGAATCATCTCATCTGGCAGCATCTTCTGCATTGTTTTGGTTTATGGTTGCAGTTTGAGATCTGTCATTGTGTTGCGTGATCATTCTGAGTTGTGACATTTTGAGGTTATGCTTTGAGTTTAATGTGTGCTGTGATTTTCTTATTCTTGTGTTGTTAATACGCAATGTAGTTTGGTCCTGTGTTGCCTTAGTAAATGTTTTCATTCAGACTTCACCAAGGCTACATTTATTTGCGCACACACACACACACACACACACACACAAAACAACAACTGATGCAAGTTTTGCTGATGGCAAAACTTAATTTTCAACAATCATTACTCTAGTCTTCAGTGTCACATGATCCTTCAGAAATCGTTTTAATATGCTGATTTGGTCCTCAAGGAATATTTCTTATTATTATCAATGTTGAAAACAGTTGTACTGTTTAATGTTTTTGTTGAAATCATTATGAAACATTCTTTGATGAATAGAAAATTCAAAAGAATAGCATTTATTGATTTGTTTTTGTAAAAATGTAAAAATCTTTACTGTGACGTTGATCAATATAATGCATCCTTGCTGAATAAGCATGTTAATTTCTTTAAAAAAGTCTTACTTTTGCCCAACCTTTTGAACAGTAGTGTAAAAAAAAATCACAGAACTGCAAATTCAGTGTCAAAGACAAAGTATGTAACAATCATGTGTTTGCCCCATAGACTTCCATTGTAATTGCATTATTAGTCAAAATTATTGTCTATTCTAATGTCAATAGAGCTTAACTTGTATTTAACCCAGAATATTCATTTATTGTGCATGTGTTTAGGAATGAGTCCTGTCTGTGCTTAAGAAGATAAGAAGCATGATAATAGATCTATTTTCAGTAACATTTCAAAGCTTGGCAGATCTTTAATGAATATGTGTGTAAGTCAGAAAGAAAGAAGAGAGAGTCTTTTTATTGGTAAAAATGAAATGAAATGAGGTCTAGTGGGGAGACACGACCCCTGGGGTCAAATCAGGCCCCCCTCAGCTCTCTTGAGACCCTCCCCCTCAATCAGCTATAACTGTTTCAGGACACACACACACACACACACACACACCATCTCATTAAGAGATCTATTGTCATATGCTCTGCTTCAGACTGTGTGACAGCACAAACACACACACACACACATACACGGACGTTTCAACCTTAAACCCCATCTCTGGTCACAACTCTAGTGTCTCTCTGAGGCCACACAGACAGCTATCCTGCTTTTGTAATGGATGCATATGCAGGAATAACAGATCCCTATGGAATTGTTGTATGGATGAGATCATGTACATGTGTCATACACTAAACTCCCATTGGACGAGAGATCATAGTGACTCCATGACATCATGCAATGAGGTCAAGCTGAACTCTGGGTAAAAGTGACGTGTTGATTGGTTAAAAAGACAATGCACATGACAGCTGAAGATTTATGAGTGAATTTTTTTTTCCATTGATCACTGACATTTTTGTTTCTTCCTCTCTTCTGTTTTTTCCCCCATATTTTTCCCTTTTTTCTGTAATTCAATTTTAATGTGCTTTATTGGTATGACAAAAACTGTACATTTGTTTTGCCAAAGTAAAATTGAAAAATGCAAATTCAATGTATAATAAAGTATAACTTGTGCAAATTAACAAGTCAAGTTTGTTTGGCACTTCAAAATACAGTACATATAGTTTTAGATTAACTTTACAGAAAATCATTATTAAAGATTAAATAGCAGTCATGCAAAATAAAATAAAAAATAATTAATTAATTAATTAAAAGTGAAATAGTTTGAAATTAAATTTGAAATAAAATATAGTAACATAATATAAATGTTTAGGATACTAAAAATATAATATATAAAAAATAAAATATAACAGTAAAAGAGTAAACTAACAAAATTTGAAATTGACAAATTTTATAAAGGGAATAAACTAAAATGGTAATACTAATTGATTTAGTTAAATTGATTTAGTCAGATTAAGAGTTATTAAAGTGATGTAGTCAACTAAAGATTAAAGATAACGCTAAATGTACATTTTTTCCCCTCAATCATCAGCATTTTTGTTTCTTCCGCTCTTCTGTTCTTTTCTGAATTTTTTTTTTCAATTTCAATTTTAGTGTGCTTTATTGTTATGACAAAAACTGTCAGTTAGTCAACTAAAGTTTTAGCAGCCTAAAGATGAAAAATAGCACAAAATGTTCCAAAATAGTGATGTGATATACTATTTCCACATACAGTATATATATACTCTCTCACTCACTTTGTCTTTTGGGTCCCTGGAGAGAATCCAGTTTTATATGGGCAGATGGGCAGATGGGCAACTGTTTGTCATCTGCTGTTAAAATTCAGATCACTATCAACAGACCACTATCACATCTCTCTCATTTCTGTCTTCTCTCTATCCCTTCTTTATCTCTCTTTCTGGCAGTGTTGTGTTTTGCAGGAACTTTGTCCTGAGCTACAGAGGTCTTCTCGTCATAACCACCAAACTGGAACGATATAGCATTTAATACGCTAACAGTCTTTATAGGACTAATGGACTGCATTTGTGAGAAACCTTTAACCAGCCATAAATAATTGATAAAACCTGAAAATTCAATTATTTTAATTAAAGATATGTTGTAGGTGTGTGTGTGTGTGTGTGTGTGTGTGTGTGTGTGTGTGTGTGTGCTGTACAGAGACAGAAACATCCAGCAAATATGGTGAATGAATTATTAAGAAGAACACACGTGAACAGAAATTCTGCATGGTAGAAAAAAAATAACCAGTGAAGGAGAATGAGAGAGCGAGTAAGACAGAACACCAGTCAGAAACTCAGAAGAAGATGGAACGTGTATGTGCGCATTCGTGTACATGTCTGTCATTTTTAGTATCTCTGGTAAAATCCAAAAGGTTAATCAGTTATAAATCAAAACTTCAAAACCCCGGTAATATCAGAGAGAGCCAGACTTCAGGCAGTTCAAAGGGATTTTGAAGTGGGCCAGACCAATTTAAAGCACTCACCAAGCTCTCCGGGGGGACAAGAGTGTGGGGCCCACCTCCAAACACCCAAAGATTTAACACTGGCCCAATTAAAGCATCATACTTTAAAATAAAGATCTTTTAGACAAGTTGGTGAGATTCATTCCTTAAATACTGAAATATAGCATACATGCATGCAAAGGTTGTTGCCTTCTAAGAAACCTTCTTTTGGCAAGCTTTGTATGTATGGGCCCTTTTATAAAAAATAATGAGTAAATAGATATGTGTAAAAAAAAGAAAAAGAAAATAAAAATAAATAAATAAATAAAAGAAAATAATAACAAAAGAAAAAAATCCCTACTTTCACTCTTTTCTATGTGTGTTCATAAATTTTATTAATTTGTAAGTGTCATATCTGGCAGTTGGAAAAAAAAAGTAAAATATGCCTTTTTTGAAGCTGCTGTATATAAAAAAACACAAAGTGGCTGAATTTGCATGCTTAGATTCATTACTTTCTCTCAATTTAATTAGTTTTTAGCACCCCTCGGAACTGTTAAGCCCCCCCTTAGCACCCCCAACAAAAAAATCCTGGAGCCGCCAGGTAGCTGACTACACGACTTTTAAAATCTGAACAGATTTTAAAACACTGGGCATCATACACTTACCGACTTTGTAATAGTAACAGAGGAAAAACTGGCCATCATACATTAAATGACTGTACTTTTTCCTGTAAAAGGATTGTACACTACCAGACTTTAAAGTTGTTCCGATCACAACAAACTCGCGCAGAAACGTGCGCCTTGTTGCTAGGAGACGCATGACAAATGAAAAGAATATATGTTCTAAAATCGGCTGAAAATATCAAATGTTTGATATCCTCCGACTGGATGGAATCGTAGTCTGTGGCTAAAAAATCTGAGTCTGAATTTCGACAACCAGCATCATCTTTTCCAGACAAATCGTGTAGTAGGCCTATATTCCAGCCTTTAGGCCTCACCCTCCAAGTTCTTCAGTGGAACAGATTTGGAAAAATGTAGCATTACATCACTGTCTCACCAATGGATCCTCTGCAGTGAATGGGTGCCGTCAGAATGAGAGTCCAAACAGCTGATAAAAACATCTCAGTAATCCACACCACTCCAATCTATCAACTAACGTCTCGTGAAGCAAAAAAAATGTGCGTTTGTAAGAATCCGTAACGACATTTTAAATTTCAACTGTTGCTCCCGGGTAAAATACGAACAACATGTAAACCAATGAGCATCACAAGTCTGCAAATACACATCAAGTTTGTCATTTGGGACAGGGCCACACTTCATAGGCAGCTGCCTGTCTAGGCCAACAGAAGACAGCAAGGCAGCTCACTTGTTTATTCCCATTTTCTCACATTTACCTACTGAAATGAGTCATTTTGTCTAAATGATGGTTAGAAAGAAGACATTACTGAACTGAGGCCAAAAGTTTCACTTTACATATCTCACCACTAATGACTAGGCATTATAACCCACGTTCCAAACACCCTCCTTTTAGTGCAAAAACTTTCTGAAGCCGAGAGCAAACAACATATAATAATCAAGGACAACATGAAATATAATCTGAAGGGTTTGTAGGATGAATTTCCTCTTTCCACGATAGATTTAGCATAACCATGGCGATCAAGAACATTCTAGATTCATTAGGACTCCGATCAGTCAGTCATATTAGTTTCCTCTCGTCACTGCTGTGCTGCTGTCCTGACCTGAACCAAAGCCACCGATGGCGGCTTGCCACAGAAAATCACTTCTTACTGGCCGGACATACCTTTTGGTCAAGGAAATTCAAGTCTTGGGTGAGCTCTGGTTTTACTTGTGAGCGATGCAACTCCTTGCTGGATCTGGGGTCACAAACATTCATACACACACACGCACACAATGACCAGATGGGTGGAGTGTTCTCATTACTTCAATAGCATAGCTGAAGCACCCATAGAATACATTCAAAAAGGCCCAAGAGACATGCTTAACACACACACACAATGCAAATAGCTCTTTTCATTCTGCTGTGGAGGATGGACAGAATGTGAGGGAGGGGTGGAAGATGGAGAGATTGCATTGTGTGGAGGAGAGAGGCACAGTGTCGAGTTCGGGAAAAACACTTACAATTGCATGTACATATTCAATCTCTCTGAGAAGAGCACTTGACCTTTAGAACAATACGTACACAAATGCACACACACCCACGCTTCAGGTGTGTGCTGTGGAGCGACTTTATGTTCAGCACTCTTGTATTTATGATAAATATAGGCCGATATCTATATCTATGTCTGTGCCAGTACGTAATGTAATACATATTGCCCTATATCAACAGTGATATTGCCATATATGTTTCCTATACATACATACATTCTCTTGGTATATGAAGATATAAGTTTATTACATGTATAAAATCCCCATAATAAAATTTGTATATGTACATGTTTTTTACATGGTATTATATGTAGGAGCTACTGTATGTCAACAAGATATATTTTATTATTTAACTTTATTAAAACAACATATATACAAAAAAAACTGTATATTTCTGTATGTTTTTGTAATAATTTTAAATACATGTCTATCTTTTATATTCACTTGTATAATATCAATATATATTTATGGATTTAAATTTAGGATGCATACATGTACATGACATACTGTATATGTCCAAAAATATATTACATATATATTATGTATAAACATACATTTTTGTATGGACTAGATATATATTTTAATTTAATATGAAATTGTTCCAATTTCTAATAGGTTTCATAGATGTTTTTTTTTTCATACGACAATATGTTTTAATAAGAGGACAAAGAATATATACATATTTTTTGTATTATAATGTTACCCTGACACCCCATTCCCATTATTGTCAATGTTTGTTCCAATAATTGGAATACAGTATTTTTTAAAGAATTAAATAAGTTTAGACTTGAAGCTGATTTAGATTTTTATTGGCAGAAAAATGTAATAATTTAAGTTAATTTAAACTATGATTTTACATTTCTTTTCTTTCTTTTTTTCGGTAGGCTGGCAGTATGGTTAAAGAGATTTTTCTGCATTCTGGTAATTGCAATTTTGGGACAAATTAAAATAAGAAATCTAAAAGGATATTAATTATTTTACTGTTTGAAATTATGTTTATGGTTTGGGTTTCTATGAGAATTAATGGAAATTATCTTTGGTGTGGGTCCCTAAATGTAATTAACACATCCCTATGTAATCTTCAAACACACACACATCTCCAAACACCCTCCCCAATTCTCTTTGCAGTTACTCCACACACACACACACACTCTACCACCCCTTTTGCAATGACAGCCCTCACCAGACACTTTCTCCATCCTTCTATCCATCATCTATCTCTTCTCCCTCTCACACATACACACAGTCCACATGCGCATGTGTCTGTTTGACTAGTGTGCCTCAGTTATCAGACTGCACCGATCTGGGTCGGGGGGAGAGAAGAGAGGAGAGAAAAGGAGAGGAAACGAGAGAAGAGAGAGGATAAGGGAGAAAGAGGAGAGGAGAAGGGTGGGAGGGCTTTTCTTTTTTTCTTTCTTTCCCTCTATCTTCAGGACTCCAGCAGGACAGGGGAGTTTCTGTGACTCTGAGCACCAGTGCAGAAGACATCAGACCCGTTTACTTCTGCTCTTCTTCACCTCTCCTCCTTTCTTTCTTCAGAGTGGAAGTCCTGAGCGCTGGCTGAAGTAAGTACATGCAATTGCATGTTTGTGTGTCTGTGATTACATGTCAGGGACTCAGCTAGTAAAGCATGGTGCTAGCAACGGCAAAGTCATGGGTTCAATCCTCTGTAAAAATAAAAGTAATAAATTGTACATTTTGAACGCAAGTTGCGCTGTAGAAAAAAATTATAAATGTTTAGTAATACAGGAGACCTTTTTCTTCAATCTCTATTTTCTTCCCATTTTTTGTAACATGAGACTGGGATCATCCTCTCTATGCGTGTGTCTTTACTCATGTCTCTTTGACCACTAAATAGCCCATAAGTACAGCGGTGAGAGAGTCTGTGGTTTGAAATGGTGGTTCAGTTTCAGGGAAATCCAGAACAGGGCTCACAAACTCCTCATAGTGTGGAAACCCGAACTGAATCACAATATCTGAAAATAATAATAGTCATGGTGTCAGTAAGAGTGAGAGCTTTGTTTTGTTTTTTTTAAGTTTTTGTAATTTTTTTATTGTGTAAATCTGATAACATTTAAATCTTACATAAAAAATATAATAATATAAAATCTAAAAACATCATAAAATATTTGAATAAATCTGATAACATACATTTTTTAATTAAAATATATATTATATTATATATATTATATTATAAAATCTAAAAAAAGATCATATACAATTATGACATATTTTAAAAATATTATAACATAAAATGTAAAAAATATTATATAAAAATTTATAAAAATATAAAAAGCTTAATTTTGTTACATTTTATGATAACATTTCCTCTGTAAATATGGGCATAATATTACTGCGTTAGCATTGTAATTGCATGGCCGTGAATGAATTCAATTTTGAGAGTGAGACAAAGCAATTAGTGTTACTTGACTTGTTGAAGTCGACAATTAGATCATGAGTTCGTGACCATAATATATTTCTGCTCTGTCCATATCTCCCTCAGTCTTTCACTAAACCCTTTTTCTCTTCGTCTGAGCACATCTCTGTCTACCTCCCTATGGCCCACATCTTTGCATGAGTTCTCAGTTTTCATTCTATACCATTCAAGTTTGGAGTCCTTTTCAGTCTTTCCTTCTCTCTTTTCCACCTCTCTCCCTTTTTTTCTCTCTCTCTCTTTATATCTGGCTCCCCTGGGAACAGTCAGGACCCCTGCAAAGAGCATGTGTCACATGACACCACAGCCACCAACACCATCAACAAGCTCTCCAACAAATCCAGAGCGAGAGAGAGAGCGTGTACAGTAATACGAGCTCGCCGAACACAGTAAACAGAGATTGAGAGATAAAGAGAGAAATAAAACTGGTGTGAGATTTACTGAACGTGTAAACTGTTCCTATAAAGACATGGGAAATCAAAAGTAAAGCCATCAGATATTATACTTTGCATAAAGAATTATATGTTGCATAAAGAATATTTTTGCATTATGAAATTATTTTTAA
>NW_015548239.1:628246-645597 GCF_001515605.1 Sinocyclocheilus anshuiensis | reverse complement strand
CCCCCCCCCCCCCGTATGTAAATACTTTCAAATAAGTATTTTAATGATATAAATATTTTTATAATTGAAAAATATTTAAATAATACAAATATTAAAAATAGGTAAAATATATAATACCATTTAAATAGTAGGCTATATACTTATTCTGTAGCTTTTTTGGCATAACAATAATGAGGATTTTGGCAGAAAAATCTATGTAAAAACAAATAAAATATTTAAAGGCTTTTTTTTTCTTAATGCAAAATATTTCTTATTACCTCATTTGATTTTGGGAGGAAATTTATCCCAAACGTGGGGTTCACTAACTCAGAGGTTATATGACTGTCTATCCAGCTCTTTTACACGTATTTATGTGGACGTGTCAATTTTGTCTTCCATTTTTCTTCTACACTTCCTTCCATCCCTTCCATCCCTTCCTCCTCCCGTCTTTCTCTCTCACCTCCTACGCCCTTGTTCAGCTCCTCCCTCCTTCAATCTCCCTTTTACCTCTTTTTTCCCCTTCCGATCCTCTCTTTCTCACCTTCAATGTCTTTTTTTCACCTTTCTTAATCCCTCTCTTCATCTTCCTGGACATTTTCCCGCTCCCATCTTGCTCTCCTCCATTCACACTTTCCTTGCATCCTTCTTTTCCACCCCCTCCATCCTTCTCTTCTGTTTCTAATGAGGGCCTGTTCAGCAGTCATGATCAGAGCAGAGGTTGGGTGATGAGAGAGCGCGTCGCGTCTCATACGCGTTCACTCCACCGCCTGTCATCCGATCTACGGGGCAACGTTTCCCCAGCGACAACCATGCGTGTTGTTATGGGGACACTTTTCAGCACGACGGCTTTGATCGCACCCTCTCTCTCCCCAGGGACGTGAACTCACTTCACTGGGCCCATCAGCTGCAGATAAACACCGATTGAACATCTGAGAGTTTCAAACTTCCTCAACTCTCCCCCACAGCCGCCGCTCGGCGTTGTTCAGATTACCTCCAGGTGCTGTTTTGGTCGGTTTTGTTCTCTTTGTCGATGGATTTTTATACAACCAAAGCAGCCTGATGTTCGTACATAATGAGAGGAGCTGAATTATATTTCCACGGTAAACCAATTTGATGTCACCTGTTAAAAATAGAGCCATAGATTCAAATGAGTGTTTGCCAGGCATCGCTGAAGTGCTGCTCTCGTCTCTGTGTGTGGAGTGTCAAAGCAGAGAGCACTGAGTGTTAGCGGAAAGCAAATTTTCTTTGCTCATATAAATAATTCTCTCTGAATAAAGGCAAATGTTTCCTGCTATCAATGAATCATCAGCTGGGATGAAGCTAACTTTCTCTCCCTCATCCTCTCGCGTTTTCCTCACTCTCTCTCTCTCTCTCTCTCATCTTGCCCTCACGACAGATGGCGTGTGAGAATCAACCGATTGACTGATAGCTCTGTTCTTCGCTTGTCAGCCGTAATGAATAACCTTTGTGCTGAATGTCGGTAGAAACACAAGTCAGTTTGTCAGCACCTTGGGAGATAAATAACAGCACTGTCATCTAGCTAGCACATCAGCCCTGAGCGCAGATCTTCCCAGGATTTAGCCGGGGAATGTGAGTTTCAGCCGTCAAAGTTGGATTTTGACAGGTTTTAGAAGATTTTAATCTTAATTTTAATTTAAAGTTGGCAGTTTATCTCTAACTTTCACATCAAGGACAAGGCAGATGTTTTAAGTATGATGGATTTACACTGTGAAATGAGATAAAGTCAAAAATCTGCTGAATTATCAGCTCTTTTGAAACTTCCAGATGTCCTCATTTGTCTTGCAGCTTTCATAAACCAAGCATGAGCCGTTTGTAATCTAAATAGATGGACTGACTGACAAGATACGGTAAATCAACTTTTCACTACAGTCTGTACGCTTATGCATTTTTTTCGAATAAATAGAATGCAAATGAAAGTATTTCAAATGAGTAGAACAGTGGTAGGCAAACAATGTCTGCATGACATACTGCATCTGCGAAGATTGTGAAGTGTGCAACGCATGGACCATCAGTTTCTAAATGTTAAAAAACAAAAATAGCAGACAACTTTGAGTCAGATGTCTTATTTCAAGTGCCATACTAAAAACATTTAAAGCTTTTTTCCAAACTGACTTACAATTGATTAATATCAACAGTAATTTGTCAAAAAACTTTTTTTATTGTACTTGTGTAACAATGTAGTTAAATTATTATTTTTTTCACTCTCAAAAATTAAAACTCAGTGTTGCACATTTTTTCTAACAGTGTTGTTGTTAGTATGTCATGGGTCAAAGGGTTAAGAACATAGTGGTCAAAGGACAGTGCACATGGCGGATGTAGTATATGCTCAGATCTCAAGCACATACTTCATGTAAAGAAGTCCCTAAAGTTCTTAATCCAGTTTAGTACATACTAAGTATGGGAATTCAGACACAGATTATGAAGGGAGAACTGAACACTGTAGTTCTAATAAAAAGTCAAGAAAAGCATCATTGTTCTTTAATATCATCCTTCTGTTTTTAGTGAAATATTCTATAAAAAGAGTGTTCAAAGAAAAATCATTCTAAAAGCTCTTATCTCTTGTTTAAACCGGACATTCTCTGTTTTCCAGACAAGTGTAAGTGAGTGGTCGTTTGTGTTGGACAAGGATGGCTCTCTCCTGGTGTCTCTGCCTGGCCATGGCCCTCTTTTCTGGTCCCGGGACCATCTATGCCTTGGCACCTGAAAATGAAGTGACATTACACCCCACAACATGGCTGAGTGAAAACAGGGTCACACCAGTACATCTGCCTAAAGGATGCACTCGCAGGTAAAACCTGATGGAGGAAATAAAGACAATTTCTCCAATAAGAGGCAGGTACACTAAAATGGGCCAAGTGTACCAATCAGAAAGGAAAAGAATGAAAGAGAAACAATGATTGTGTTTTGCTGCTTCTAACTGTAGAGAAGAAATGGAAGAGTGGAAGAGTTTAAATCAACATTGTAGTCCTCCAGAGAGATCACTTATAGTGCAGGGACTAGGCTCGTCTGAAAATCACACGGTATATCTCCTCTAGAGCAGTGGGGTTTCAAACACCCAGGAGGTCGCAATGGGGTAATGCTGTGTAGAAAAAAAAAATTCAGTATTTACTTAATAGTATGTAAATATTTTTTGATATTATTATTATTAAATATTGCACACATTTATAATATTCCCTTGTTCACTATAAAGTTTTATAGTTTGTACAGTACACATGGAAATAGCTGCCTTTTTATAATCAGTGTTGTTATTGTTAAACTTTAAGATTTAAAGTTTAAGATTTAAAGAAATATTATAAATGAAAAAAAACTCAAATTAAAATAAAAACTGAATATAAAAACAAAAGCCAATTTAAAATATTAATAATTACTATAATATTATATCAGTAATTCTAAAATAACATTGTTGAGGGTGCAAATATAAAAAAAAAAAAAGTAATCCAGAGGATTTTTTCTCACAAATGGAAACCTAGCCCATGTGAAAATATATTACAATATTTCCCTTGTGAACAGTCTGTAGTAAAGACATTAAGTTACATTTTATTAGCAACACAAACATTTCTTGACATTCTGAAATCAATGATGGGTCAGTTATTTCCTCCTATCTGTTTGATTCTTGTTAATGGGCTTAAAATTATGACACAGATTTCCCCGTTTCCTCCATATCAAACCCACTGAATTCAAGCAGCTAAAATTGCAGCTTTCTTTTTCCATTAGCAACACTAGCCAGTGAGAATCACAGTGAGAACTGCTCCCTCACCCGTAACAGAGGTGGTGTCAGGCTTCAGACTGAGCGAGAGAAAGAGAGAGAAGAACAGAATGAGTTTCAATGCACAGCCGCGGGGCAGGAGCTGCTGATCATAAATCAAATTAATTAATCTATTAACAGATTGTAACTGTGCCTTCCACAAAAAAAACACTCTACCCTTTTATTGCATTAAAAGGGTAAGGGATGGACACATCTGAAGTGTACCTGTCAGTAATCCCTCAAACTAAAACTATGACCCTTTTTTTTGTTGTTGTTGTCAAGGTCAAAGTTAAACCTGATTACCAGAAGAATGAAATCAATATTATGATAATGTGCCATGCCGGTATGCCAGCCACATGCAAATAAGAGATCCAAATCACATTAAACAAACGCTGTCTTAAATCTAATGTCTGACTATTTCCATAGCAATAATATAATGAGCAGTTGAAGATGCAGAAAACCATTGACTGAAGGCAGCCACACAAAGCAGGGTTTCAAGGTCAGAGGAAGTGGCGGTTGCCAAATGGCTGGGGTTACCAGAATGCACCGAGGGAGGTTCACCAGATTCTGCCCAGTGTGATGTTATTCACGGAAGGGGAGTGAATGTGTTTCCTGCCTGAGCAGAGCACGCTACAGTGATGCTGCACCTGGCATCAGCTATGATCTGTAAACATTAGGGTTTGTGGAGATGCATATCTAAACAACGGCGATGGATCGATAGAAGCTTATCAGGGATCAGTCATTCTGGAGTCATTGCTTTTATTTCTTCTCACCTTCATTAGCAGATCAACCTGTGCAAACAACAGCAGTCAAACATTCCCCAAGGAAGCTCTGCGGCATGTTATTTAAAGACGCCATGTGATAACTTTTTAGAATTAATTCTTAAATATATATATAATTAATATATATATATATCAAATTAAAAATAAGAAATATAGCCACATTGTGAGATTCAAAGTCTCAGGAGATATTAAGGGACATTTACTAGTTTTTTGTTTAAAAAATTAGGAATACAAATAGATGAAATTAGATTGTCTTAATGAGACATGATTTGGCTGGTGCATATTTGTAAAGGAGACTGTTAGACCGATTAATTTATGATTAATGGTTAATTTATGGAATATAAAAACAGATTTTTTCAAAGCTTTTATGAATAATTACACCAAACATCATATTTGCTGTGTCTAATACATAAAGATACTGATCTGTGTTTCAGACTGTATTTCACACTAAAGAAGAAAGCCGATTTGCTGTCCGTTACTGTGAGCCCCTGTGCAGTGCCCATCGAATGGAGCTTGGCTGTTCGGACCCTGAAGGATAAACCGCCTAAGAAAGCGCACTGTGAGTTTGTGTGTGTATGTATGCTTATTCATGAAATTGTGTCTGCTTGAAGGTATATTTGTGCATGCATGCAAACACGTACGTGTGTGTTTTTGTTTGGGAGTGCTGGCATAGACCTAACAGACAACTCAGGGATTTTGTATCCAAAGGGCAGATGGGGTTACATCCCTTCAGTGGCTTTAATGAAGAAGCGAAGCAGTCACTTGAGGCTTACTGATTTAATTAGCAGGTGTAAAACTGCTGTTGTGTTGCTTTAGGGCCTCTGTGGACAGAAGATTCTCCTCTTATCCATCTCCAAATCTCCAGGCTGTTTCCCTGACAGAGAGTAGACAAGAAAGAAAAAAATTTCAAACAGAAACAAAGACATACAGCATATGCATGCACAGTCTGGATGGATAAACATTGACGTCTGTTTCTAATTTAAATTTTTAGTAACAATTTACAATGAGAGTCTATTTGTTACCATTAGTTTATGAATTAGGTATTGTGAGCTTACAAAGAAAACAATTTATAGCATTTATTAAAGTGCCCCTATTATGCTATTTGAAAGGTTCATAATTTGGTTTTGGGAGTCCCCTACAACAGGTTTACATGCATGCAAGGTCAAAAAACACTTTCATTTTCTTATATTATGCATTTAAATTTACCTTATTTCTCAACGACTCTCAAACGATTTGTTCGAAGATTCATCTTTCCAAACCCCTCCTTTGTGTGAGGCTACTCTGCTCTGATTGGTCCGATGACCCAGTCTGTTGTGATTGGTCTACTGCTTACAGCGCTTGTCGAAAACGGATGTGGCAACTTGTGATGTGTGAAATTCTCGGAAATGGGATTCGAATTTAAAACGACTCATTTAAGTGATTCAGAGTCGACTCTTTTTTTTTTGAGAGACAATAACTTTATTTATGATGCACTTTCAGCTTTACAACTTTGCAGACTGTTTACATTCACATACAGCTACATTACACACTGCCTGCATGAAAGGTAATTTTCTAAAATCCATAATAGGGGCACTTTAAACTAGGTTATCCCCAAAATGAAAATACTATCATTATTTACACACCATCATGTTGTTCCAAATCTGAATGACTTTCTTTTTTCTGTGGAACATTAAACAAAATATTTTGAAGAAAGTCATACAGGTTTAAAATGACACGAGAGTGAGTAAATTAAGTTATTGTTTTTGGATGAACTATTCCTTTAATTGTAATTATAAATATACTGTTGTTTTTTTAAACTGATATTCGTGCATGATACATTAATGTTAATTTATACAACTTTAAATGTTAAAAATGTAAATTAAACTAATTCACTCATAATTTTCACTCATAATGCTAGACAGATAAATGTATTTTTAATCTATTTTGTTGCAAAAAAGCATTTTACAATTAGCAATTATGTTAATTAATATTTGGAAGACACATCTGCTTCATGTGTTTAACAGTACCAGAATAATCCTGATGATTTGATTTTGCATTGCGTTTTATGGTGACTACATTTCTGCACTCTGCTTTCGTAATCATGCGCATGTACTGAAATGAAGAGTTAGTCTGGCAAGCAAAGCATTATAAAGTCATAAAGTGACATAAATCATTTAGACTGTGAACTCAGGGGTCCTCATCTACACCTTTAAATTATTCACTTTGATTACCAAACATTCCCTCTAAAAGTGTGCAGACAAAAGTAATGATGGTTTGCATAAAAAACAGGCTTATCCGTGCATGCCGCCCAAATGTTTTTAGCTCTCTTTTGATTAGAGCCGTCTGTTGAATATGCTTGATCTTGAACTGAAATGCTTCATTTCTGCAGGGAGCTCAAAGAAGAGCATGCCTGAGGTTTGGTGGAGAGGTTCTGGAAGAGAGGTTAGGATTTACACCTACACCGGCAATGCTGTAGACACCTACACCGGTCCTGCCTATGCTCCGGCATCCATCTACATCCTGCGGCTGAAATCAAACGAACAGGACACGCAGGTGTCAGCGTACCTCCACGAAGGTCCTGGTCTCTCGGGGGCTTTCCCGGAGCTGCCGTCGGACCCCAGAGTGCACATGCTGGGGGTGGGCATGACCAGTGTCACCTTAAACTGGGCTCCGAGCTCATCCGTAGTTGTTAAAGATGGTCACCGGCCACATCATGAATATTGCGTCTTAGTCAACCACAAACATAACTACCGAAATCTTTGCGCTGCTCATGAGGGAATCCGAAAGGAGATACAGAGTATGCAGAAGAGACCAAGGAGGGACAAACAAAGCAAAGAGATTGTGTGGGCAACACTTAAAGATTGGTGGTGGCGGGAGCCAGATGCCCTCAAGGATCGTGAATCATCCACGACTGACAAGTTTGAGGACCCTGGGTGTGTGTGCAGGGACATCGAAAGTGTGTGCACAGTTTCAGACCTGCTTCCGGATACACAGTACTACTTTGATGTGTTCATAGTGGACAGGATTAATGGCACGAGTGCAGCCTACACCGGCACTTTTGCCCGCACGCACGAGGAGGCTCGTCCAGCCGTCACATCCTTACGGGAAGGCCAGGTCAAATGGGTCACCCTGACTGGGGACGCAAGCAGTCTACAGGGGGATCAGTTCCGATTTAAACCTCGCGGGTGGCAACAAAATGGCCTCCTTACCTTGCATACCTGCAACGGCACTAGTAAAGTCAAGGTCACCGTTTCCAGTAAAGGACAGACTTTGACGTCTCAGGAGGTGGGTCACCAGCTTGCCCAGATATGGTTGCACGGTGCCCCTTCGTACCTCATCCAGCTCCAGGTCTTGGATCCAGGTTCCTCGTCGACGATTCCTAAAGGCGATTCCAGCAAGTCCAAATTCTGTCTCAAAATGCAGGCGTCGTCGGCGTACCACCGCCGAGCCGTGCCGGTGTTTCCCACCACACTACAGATTAAGTCTTTCAACAAGTTGCGGACCTGCAACTCCGTCACTCTGGCCTGGATGGGTACCGAAGAGCGGAGTCTCTATTGCATTTATCGGAGGCAGATCCCACTTGACAGCAAGCACACCTCAACTGATCGTTGCATCGACCCAGAGTCCCGTCCTGCTGATGAGAGAGTCCTCTGTAAGTATTTCCAGGAGTTGAACCCACGTCGGGCAGTCACAACAGCAGTGGTCGGTGAACTGGAACCAGGGATGCTATATGTGTTCGACATTTATCTTATGAGACGCTGGGGACTTCCAATTAAGTACCACAGCAAGACGGTGAGAACCAGGAGTGATTGTTGAGTGGACATCTCAGAATCTTGCTCTCAGTGGAGAAGGACTCAATGGAGAGATATTACGCCACAGGAAAGCCAACATAAGGCCAGAGAGGGAACTATTGGGGGCCTTGATCTGGTGCGGTGGAGGTCGAACGTGACCACTGAAAGACATAAACACACATTCATATGCCAACACACAGACACAAATACCAAAAGAGGTGAGACCAAGCTCACACCAGCAAAAACGAATTAACTTTACGATGTTCCCATATTAATCTTTGTGTTGTTGTTGTGTGTCTCTGTTGTTAATTATACAGTATTGAGTGTCTGAATAGCAGAAACTCTCTCGTCTCTTACACAAAAGAGGACCGTGCCAAAATATGCAAGAGAAACAGCCGGAGGCCTTTGAGCACCAGTGATAAACAGAGCTGTATCAGATCTCTCAATCTGCCACCAGTATCAGAGAAAGACACCAAGTGAGGGAGGGGCGAGAGAGAGTGAAAGAGCTGTGTGAAGTCAGTGTGTTGATTATGCTCTGCTAAAGCATGCAGCAGGGAAAAATGAGTTAGCAGTTCGCGTCGTTGTCTGTGATGTGATTGTTGTGCTGCGCTTGTGCGCACTAATAAAAACACAGTTACCAACCAGACATGAAAATGAGCTGTAGATGTTTCACGCTTTGACATCCATCAAGGGCAATGGTTGTTCATGTTCCTGAATATAAAATGGACTGAATTTAGGTTATACGTGTGAATGCAATTCAGTGTAGAGATGTTAGTAGCAAACAGGCACACTTTACCACTGTGACAATAGGAAAGTATTTGCATTAATAATACTGATTATACAAATAATCAACAGACTTTGTGAGTTCTTATTCAATATTAAAAATATTTACGAAGAACTTTGAATGCTGCAGTCCCAGACATCAAAAGTGCTCCAGTGGCTCCCTCTGCCGTCCAAATGAGGAACAAACCCTAAACGGCTGCTGGATGTCCCAAAAACAGTTGTGGGGATTTTGATGTAGTGACTGGAATTTTGATTTTTTTATTTGTTTAGTGTCCGTTTCTACAAGATAGATCATTTTGACAGTAGGTGGCAACAAGTCTTCAAAGGCTAGTTCATTCAAAATTCTTTGAATTCCACAAAAGAGAGAAAAAAATGTCTTTCAGGTTTGATGAGGATGATGCAAGAGTGATTAAATGATACTGTGTGTGTGTGTGTGTGTGTGTGTGTGTGTGTGTATATATATATATAGTAAACTCTCCCTTTAAGTCGACTGAAACAAGTCTTATTAATAAAATGTGTGCGCAATGGGATTAATGTCCTTACGTCAATTTAATTGCATACGGTCATCAGCCATTTTATACTTCATAATTATTTCACAGCCTTTCTCTAAAAGGGGAAAACAGCAAAAAAATTACTGTTGATTAAATTAATTCTGCAAAAATATAAACTATCAAACCAAAAACTCAGAATAATCATCAAAACTTTGTTTCAATAAACAAATATTATTAATAATTTATTAATTGTTTAAATTTATAATGTAGACAAGTGGTTTTAAAGTTCACTTGTTTATCCAGCAGCTATAGCAAAAATGTGTCAAATATGATGAGGATAGAATCACTAGTATTATTCTAATTTCAGACCGTTTTGAACCAGGTATTTCAAACCAACATACAAAACAACTGCTAGAGAAAACTTAAGTTGACTCCAAACTGTATAGTTACTGAGATACAACCAGATGTTACTGTACAGTACTGTTACAGTGTAAAAGACAAAAAAGAAAAACACAATATTATTCAAATAATTACCTTTATTTTTCAATTGCCATTCTCATTTATGTTACAGAGGTAAACATTTAGGGGTAATCTTAGATCCAGCAGTGCTACACCTGCCAAGAGCTGTCACCTCCACACACACACAATCACACACACTCCCATCCAGCACTGTCATCTCCACCAGACTTAGAGCAGATAAACCATTATTTCCACACACGAAACATGTCCGCTTGCAAAAGATCTGCATCCGTGTTTAAAAGACCAGCGTGGTCTGTTGATCCAGGTGACATGGCTCTTGAAATCTGCCCACTCAAATCAGCAGCAATGAAACTCTGTGGTCAGACAGCAGAATGTCTACTGGAACTCTGGAAATCTCTGTCCAATGACAAAGAAAGTCTAGAAGTCAAATATGGCTACAACTTCTGCAACTCTAGATTGTCCTTGCTGAGTTGAGTGATGAATAGTTGGCTCTGTCTTAGAGGCGGAGGCGTTAGGCTGGGGTATGAAGAGATGTCTTCCCGTGACACATCTTCGGTATGGCTATAGAGGAATCCATCTCTCTGATCATCAAACATTATGATGGCCTGTACACTCATAATACATGCTTTGAGCTTAGATACTCTCCAGATAGAAAAAAAAGTCGATTAAAAGCAATACTCACTCACTGAGATCAACACGTTAATCAAATCCTTTTACAGTGAAGCTGCCACATAAACATTACAAACCTGTAAGAGCCACATTCAATATCTGCCAGTAAAATGGTACGTCAAAATGTTCTTTACCAGTCAGTGTAAAATATTTAAAGATTTCCTGGCACCAAAGGAACCAAATAGCCATTTAAAAGTGTAAATGAAAGACTTTTCCTATAATATTCCTGTAAAATCCACTTAATGCAAAAAAATAAAAAAATTACAGTACACTTATTTGAACAAACCCTGAACTCTGCAGTCTTGGTGTGCGTTTCTATTTATATATGTAATAATTAATAAACACTGTCCTGTCCGTCGCTTGCCAAGCTCTGTATGGCTTGCGGGACTAAGGCTCAATCACAAAATGCTTATTTTCTGAATAACAAATTGTTTTAAAATAAGAAACTTTAAACTTTAAATCCTCTTTTCAAACGTCATTATGTAAGCTGTACAATTGTACTGGCCCACTCTTGTATTGCAGGTGTACTTCCAAAATTTCAATGTATTCATGTTTCCTTTTGAAAAACAGGGTCATGGTGATTCTACACTGAATAAGACCTTGGAGTCAGTTTGAATGTCATAATGTTACTGAAAATTACATGATCACGGAATCATGATACAAAGACTTACAATCCTTTGGACTCTTCATTTTCTTAATAAAAAGAATTCTTACACACCTATTGTCCATGATCGTGGATGAAGTTGTTGGAATTGCATCACAATGGAATATCCATCTAGGATATAGATAGTATAATATCCTATAGCAGGTTCCACGATCCAATAGGGTCCTGAACACTCCGGTGAGGCAACATTCAGGCAATTTAATACCCTGCTTGAATGAACCTGCATAGAAACTCATGTAGGCTTCATAGAGCCATTTTTAGGGAAAACCAAAAGTTGTTACTCCATACAGTACAGCATGTACAGTACATCTACAGATGTAAGGGAAAGACAGTTTCCTGTATTTGGCAGCCATATAAAGCTGAATAGTCTAATATACAAAAATAGGATTTTAGAAAATTTCAAACATCAACATGAATAACAATACTACTAATAATAACAACAGCGGTCATAAATAAAGTCCATGCCCGAACGGCGTGTCATACAAAAGTCCAGCAGACGTATAAAGCGCCTGTCAGTACTGAAGAAAAGTTGCGTCAGTGCTGAGGTGAGTTTGGTTCAAGAAGGTGAGGGAGACCATATGTGTGTGTAAGTGTGTTTGTGTTAAAGCCCTGGTCTGCTACTGCGTGCCGTCGAACCACCTCTGTTGTGGGAACGTGCTGGAACAGACACTAGGTGTAGTGATAGAGAGAGAGACAACGTGTGTAAACACTACGTTTATGCATTTAAAGGTACTTTTATATTTTTAGTGGTTGCTTTCTTACCAAAATTACTTGCATTTTATGCTAAATCCAATCATGTCCCTTTCTATTATATACTGTATTCTAGATGAGTTTCTAAATACAAACTCAGGGTATTTGTAGAACAAATGTACTGCAAGTCTGTAAGGAATATTTCCTGTGAGATCTTTGTAAGGTTTAGGAAGTTCCATCTTAAGAAAAAGTTCAGACTTTTAGCACTCACCCATTTTAGTTAGAGCATGGTACTTAATTAATCATAAAAATGTTAAATAATACATTGATAATAAATCAGAATAATAAATGGCTTCCTTTCTACATTTCACTCTTTCATCATTATTCTTAAAGTAAAAAATTATGTAATATTCATAAATATAAAGTACTAAGAAGGGGCAAATTTGATGAGCCCAAGCATATAAATCTTATTACAGTGCATGCAAGGCTTCTGATATTCTGATATAGATTCCTATTATATTTTTCTTTTCCTAATTTTTCTTTTGCTAATTTTGTTTTGACTGACAGCAATAACAAAATTATTATTAGCATTATCGTTCAAAAGTTAGGGTCAGTATATTTTTATTGGGGTCAGTATGAATACTTTTATTTAGTAAGGATGCATTAAACTTATCAAAAGTGACAATAAACATGTTAACATTGTTACAAAATGTTTCTATTTAAAATAAATGCTGTTCTTTTGAACTTTCTATTCATCAAAGTGTCCTGAAAATCACAGTTTCCACAAAAATATTAAGCAGCACAACTGTTGATAATGTGACACTGAAGACTGAAAATTCAGCATTGGAATCACAGGAATAAATTACATTTTAAAGTATATTAAAATAGAAAATATTTATTTTAAATTGTAACAATATTTCACAGTACTGCATTTTCAATCAAATAAATGCAACACAAGAGACTTCTTTCAAAAACATCAAGAAAATCTTATTGACCCTGTCATCGTGACTTTTCTTTTTTATATCTATGTAACTATTTATAGCCACATTAACACTGCAAACAAAGTTTACACAGAACAAAAACCTACAACCGAAGTTTACCAGAAACCTGCCTTGCAAGTACTGTGGCCGGTTGCACAAACTGCTTAGACTAGTCTTAAAAGTTAGACACCTAATTTTGTTTCTACAAGACTGGTCATCATTTTTTTAAGTCAGTTACATAAAAATGTAGATTGATCTCATTTGAATCTGAAAAGACGACTAATAACCACTTGGTTAACTGCTAGTTAGTCAAACTAGTTCTTAAGACACAGTCTAAACGTTGTGACTATGTTTATGCAACTGGCCCCTGGTGTTTCCTTCAAGAAATACAAATCTACCGTAGTTTATAATGACAAAAATACTATTATGTTTTTTTTCTTCTGTACATTAATTATTTGTTTACCTTTATTTTAAAAAAGAATGCAAAAAAGCCAATTAAAACTGATTCTCACTGACCTGGGGGCAGAGCTTTTGCATCTGGCTCCTCCTCATGCTCGATGGGGAAGTGACCAAGGGGATGATGGGAAAATGAGTCTATAAAGGAGGAGCTGCTGATGCCCAAACTGATTCCAGTCACACCAATTCCCAGAGAATCTGCACTCACACACCCAAACACAGTCAATGGGGCAATTTCTAGAATTATAGTGTTCATTCTACAAGTCTGATGTGTGTTTGTATGCACCCACCTACACCAACAGAAGCTCTGCCAGGTCGTCCCTGCCCAATGTTGTCTATTCCAGTGAATGAACGCCGATAAGGGGTGTCTGACTGCAAAGCAAGTTTTGCCGTGATCAGTACACACATAAATACACATGAGGGTCAGGAGGAAGTTTAAAGGTCATGTGAAATGTTCATGTGCGGGAAAGATTCACCCTAAAGGTGTGTGTGGTGTTGGGTCTGGAAAACACATCCAGCAGGTGCAGTTTGTCTCGGGGCTGCAGGCCGACACCCTCATCGGTCACTGCACTGTGCGCACGACTCGAGGAGCCTCTCTGCTTCTGTAAACACACGTGTTTTCATGGTTAACTAAAACTAAGACCACAAAAAAAAACAAAAAAAACATTTTTATTACTTGGAATAAAATACATGTTAGCTGACATAAAATAATAATATTAAATAAACATGCATTTATTTCAGCTAGTGGCCAAGGCAATTTCTCATTTTCATTTATTTTAATATTATGTACTAAAATAACTAAAACTGAAAGAAAAAAGAAAAACCATATAAACAAGTAAAAATACAAACCTAATGAAAATGACAAAAACACACAACAAAATTACTATAACAAAATTTAAAATTAAAATGCAAAATATAAAAATTAAAACCAAGTCAAACTAATAAAAACTATAATAGTATTTCAGTGATACTAAAATAACAGTGATGTTTTCAAATAAATATATACAGTATGTTAAATATATTATAAATAAACACACACACACACACACACACACATAAATATTAAAGAAGCAAAGCTGTTTTCAACATTGATTAAGAAATGTTTCCTGAGCACCAAATCAGTGTATGAGAATGATTCCTGAAGGATCATGTGACACTGAAGACTGGAGTAATGGCTGCTGAAAATTCAGCTTTTAGATATATTCAAATAGACAACAGTTATTTTACTTATTCAACTAAAAACTATTAGTAATGTCTGGTTGTGTGTTACATTAACAGCACCTGCATAAGCCGTGAGTGCTGTCCGGAGTATGTGTGGTCTGTGTCTCCTGTGCCAATGGGAGGGAGGAGTGTGTTTCTACTGAGAGGCATTGGAGGTGAGGCCAAACGGTCACTGGCCGTCGTCCTGAAACACACACGGACACACACTATTGCAGGAGAATCGCTTTTTGGGAAACAAGAGTACAGGAGTTAAAATGAATGGTGCTCTTACAATCTTGTGCCTCTAACCACCTCTTCCATGGAGCCAGTTGTGATGGGCTGTGTTACACTGGATGTCAATGGCATTAGAGTGCGAGGGGGTGGGTTCCGTCGCCGTGCCGACTGAGGGGGGCGAGTCAAAGAGGAGGTGCTTTGTTCCAGTGCACGGCGGGGCCGAGGTTTACTGGTGGGAATGACACTAGAGCCGGGACGATGAGACACTTTCTCCTCGGAGTCCCTACGGTCAGAAAAATAGAGAGGATTATTGAAAGATAGTGTGATTCAGTTAAAAAAGCCATAGAGATACAAAAGTTATTCCTGCACTGATAATCTACGGAAGCACGAGTCTGTGGTCTAAATAAGACTAAGTACTACAAAACAACAGAAAGACAATAAATACACCACAAGTCTTTCAATTGTGTTGTCTTTGCTGGTTGCATGCAAAAATAAACAATACAACCATTGTAGTCTGATATACAAGAAAATATTGTTCTTTTAATAAATTGGTTAAAAAATTTATTTTCTTTTTTTTTTTTACTTTCTATAAAAATACATTAAAGTAGATAATATTATTTCACAATATTACTGTTTTTTACTGTATTTTTGATCAAATAAATGCAGCCTTGGTGAGCATAAGAGACTTCTTTCAAAAACATTAAAAAAAATTAACAATAGTGTATTTATTTAAAAATAAAAAAAGCACACAAAATATGTTTTTTATATTGTTAGAATTTTTATAATTTTTTTAGAGGTCAATCAATTTATTTTTAAAAAGGTTTCATTAATTAAGTTATTAAGAAACATAAAACAGCTCTTGGAATATATCCTGGCTATTGTATGTTTGCCTGTTTTTTCCTATGGGCGGCACTAGAGGGCTTTCTCCCATACCTTGTTGTCTGTACAGGCAAAATACTACATCAGCTGACCTCTAGTTTGGACCAATTCCTGCAACATCAGAACACTAAACAACAGTGCTGAATAGTACATAGTAAAGGTTGTGTTTATTTCTTCTGCGGTGGTCATACTGAGCTATTCGGTCCAGTGTCCCCAGGTTCCTTTGCTGCAGTGGAATGCCATGTATCATGATGAGGTCATTGAGATTGTGATTAGCAACTGCCGCCCCTACAGGTACTCGACTGGTCTGTGGGAACAGAGACAGAGAGAGAAGCAGGAAAAAGAAAAAGTTAAGTAAATTCATGTTTTAATTTTATTGTCCTGTAATGCACAAGTCTGTATATCTCAACGATTTAAAGAACAACAACAAAAAAAACAGGAGATGGCATTCACAGCATCTGACATCCATCATCTGTACAGCATGCGTTGATGTGTAAAACAGATAAAAAGACACTGAAAAGAAACACAGAACAGAAACAAAACTAAGAGTGGGAACAAGCATTATAAACACCTCCACAAGATTAAAAAATGAATGCAAGCTTAAAATAAAGTCAGACAGTTTAAAAGGTTGTTAAAAAAAGTGGCCAGTGAGTTGTGTTAAAAAACAAAGATTAGTGTTGAAGTTTAGGAGAAAGAGAGAGAAACCGGTCCACAGATTGAAACACTCTCTCGCTCGCCCTCTCTGTCTAAGTGTTGTTATCAGGGTAGAGTTACATACAGTCGATGACTTTCTCTGCTTTTTGGATTTCCGTCTTGACTTGTGCTTTGAACCCCATGAGTTTGAGCTCTTTGGAAAGAAAATGAGGGGGAAGGATAGAAATAGAGAGGTAAAGAAAGAGAAAGGAAGAATACGGATGACAGATGGATAATTGGACAGAAAGGCAGAAACAGGGACACAGAAGAAAACACAGGAAAAAAAAAGGTAAAAAGTTCATGAATCAAAAGCCTGGGGGAAAAGCTGAAAAGACAAATGCTGACAGCAGTGAAATACAGCATTTGTGTGTATTTTTGAGTATGTACAGTACATATGTAAAGACAGAGAGGACACAAAGCAGTGAAGATCTCTCCACAATGACTAAGCATATCTACAGAATTCCCACAGCTTCAGATTTTTTTTAACATAATTTTATTAATATAATGCAATTTCTAGCCAATTAAATATTTTAGAGCAAAAGATACATTTTTGGGGCAGTATTTGATGCAAAACATGTCCATGTTTTATTAATTAATGCGTTTTATTAATGCATAAGGGACGTTATGTGGTGCAGTTTCTTTTGGTTATTTCATAATTTTATTCATTTTTCTCCTTTATGACTTAAATTGTACTGTAGTAGGGCTGCACGATTAATCGAATGCGATTGTCATGCGCATTTTGTTAAAAAAGCCGGTTCTGTAATCAGCAAGAAATCATCATCACGTGCTTTCAGATGGAGCAGCATTTACTACACATAGCCGTAGTTCACTGACA
>NW_015548239.1:598401-624791 GCF_001515605.1 Sinocyclocheilus anshuiensis | reverse complement strand
AGGAAATCATCATCACGTGCTTTCAGATGGAGCAGAATTTACTACACATAGCCGTAGTTCACTGACAAGTTACGCAAAAATATTGCAGACGATTTTATTACGATTATAAATCGTTCGCGATAATGACAGCTGTTTAGCTTCTCAGTGAACGACGGCTCTGTGAAGTAAATGCTGCTCCATCTGAAACCATGTGAAAATACCACATTTAATAACATATTTTTACTCCAAACTCACTTCATAACATCAGTCGAGTGTTTGAAATAAATCCTTCTGTGAGATGATGTGGCTTCTTACACAGAATAAGGCACGCAACATATTTCATAGTATTTAAGCAGTGATAAAGGCATTGCATTATAAATATACTTTATTTTAATAAAAATTATAATAATAAGAACTCAGATAAACCGTATATTGCCGTAGTCGTGTGTTTATTAGTCACGTTGAATCAATGAAAGCAGTTGAATCTTCTGTTTATTCAGCTGCAGCGATTTTCTGGGTTTCTTCTGCGAGGCGTATTTGGAGTTTCAGCGCGAAAGCGCCCTCTGGCCTTTGGATGGAGATTTACTACTGATCACAGAACCGAGCTTCACTGAAAGATACGCATGACAATCGCAGCTTCTGTCGAATCGCGATCTCGATTCCATTTCGATTTATCGTGCAGCCCTATACTGTAGCGTGGCAAATTAATTTTTAAAAGTACAAAAATTCCAAGTTAACACAATTAATATTGCATGCATTATATAACAAAGCCAAATAGTTTTGGATACAGTACCGCAACTTCCCTTAAGCATTTCACATCAACTACCCATTCACTACAGACATGTCAAGATTATTTTAGATTCTCAATGACTTTTCCAAGATCGTGGGAATCCTGTCAATTAAATATTTTGGAGGATATCATCAAGCAGATGGCAGGGGAAGGGAGGGTTACAGATATCGGAAATCAGATGAGATTTCAGATGAAATCAATGTTGCATCCATCTGCCACAAGGAAAAGTAGGAACCCTTCTGTTCTACAAGTGGTTGACTAACCTGGGCCTGCAAGCCGGCCGCGAGCTGTTGTGTTCTGGTCTGTGACAGTGGAGGAAGCACTGTTGAGACATTGGACAGTAGCAGAAAAGGATTCTGAGTATCAGGGCAGGCAGGGCTGAGGGTCACGATATTCTTCTCATCATCTGGTGGACAGAGACGTTCAGAGAGATTATTCTTCACTTATTCATTACATGGCTCTCTGAAATACTTGATTCGGCCAAACGCAACACGCTGCTTTCAAAATAGTTTTGAATAATTACCCCTAAACTGTATTTTTCTCTTATCACTGCAGTCTCCTCTCACATAATATAAATTCACCTCAAAACAGTATTTAATTTCTTAAATTATTTGGTGAGCTGTCTAATTAAAAGGACAACTTTCAGTACAATGTACAGTCTGTTGATCATTATCACAAAATAAACTCCTTCAGGGTGATGTCCTGATCATGTGCATTATCTCCTATATATCGTTTCATGCACAAGAATATTGCAACATATTAATCAGACTTTGTTAATATTTCGATGATGTAAGCATATGTATATGCATTAACCTCACTGCCATAACCAGATTAAAATTTGCATTCATATTATTTCAATGTTGCTAAACATACACTACCATTCAAAAGTTTTGGGTCAGTATATATTTTAAGAAATTACTTTTTTTTTTCAACAAGGATGCATTAAATTGATCGAAAGTCAGAATAAAGACTTTTATACTGTTACAAAAAACTTCAAATAGATGCTGTTCTTTTGAATTTTCAATTCATCAAAGAATCCAGACAAAATATTAAAAAAAATATTAATAATACAATATCCACAAAAAATATAAAGCAGCATAACTATTTTCAACATTGATAATAATAAGAAATCAGCATATCAGAATGATTTCTGAAGGATCATGTGATGCTAAAGACTGGAATACTGGCTGCTGAAAATTAATCTTTGCCATTACAGGAATAGAATACCTTTTAAAATATATTCAAATAGGAAAAAGTTGTTTTAAATTGTAATATTCCACAATATTACTGTTTTTACTGTATTTTTAAACTTACTTTAAACCATAATTTACTCTTCTTAATGGAGCTTACGCTACACCTACGTCTGCACAGTCACGCGTACAACAGTTAGCGGAAGCTAGAGATTACGGTTTATAAAGTTTTAAATATGGATATTATCTTACAAAAACGCATCAATTCGCTTCAGGAGGCCTTTATTAATCCCCAGGAGCCGTGTGGAGCACTTTTTTTATGATGGATTGGTGCAGTTTATTGGACTTCTATTGGACTTGGATTGAATAACACCCATTCACTGCCATTATAAAGCTTGGAAGAGCCAGGACATTTTTAAATATAACCCTGATTGTATTCGCCTGAAAATAGAAAGTCATATACACCTAGAATGGCTTGAGGGTGAGTAAATCATGGGGTACTTTTCATTTTTGGGTGAACTATCCCTTTAAAAAAATGTTACAGACTGCAAACTTTTGAACGGTAGTCCCAGTATTCCAGTTCTAAGTTTGCTAAACATAAACCAAAATAACCATCACATTTATACAAGTATTTGAAAATTCAACCTACCTGACACAAAACCCTCCCAATGCCTACGTACAAGCTCCTCCATCCAGCCAATGAGCTCACGCCACACGTCATCAAACAGCAGATCAAGCACTGCCTCCCGACGACAGCGATAAGGCGAGACAGGGGGCAGCCAGCGCCTCCGCCGTCTGTTCACATACTCACGTTCCCATTCCTCATCCCTAGATGAACACACATATTATTCATCTACAAAAATCACAGAAAAATACCATATAAATGATGTTTAACTCCCATCTGTCACACACAAAACTCACAGGTCCCTGCAGTCGAAGGCGAGATACTCTTCTATCAGCCCCTCGGCCTCGATTACCCTGGGCAACTCGTCTCCATGGTTACTACAGGGCGTGACACTAGGGTGGGTCACCTCTGCAGAGGGCCGGCACAAAACTGCCCTCCGACCCTGCACACACAACCTGCCACACACACACACAGTGTGATGAAAAATAGGCTTTATAGAACACTAATGATTTCATACACACAAATCCACAAACCCGCAGATGACTCACTCATTAGTTTTCTCTTTGCTCTGGTCGCCACTGGAGGGGATGGGCGCATGAGCTGGTGTAGCGTACCACTGGAATCCTTCATCTGTGGGACAAACCAGCTGTGTTCCAAGGATCCTGTCACACACAAATACCCCAAACAGGTTTAATAACCAGAGACTGGACTGCACAATAAAAGTTAAACTTATAATCACAATTATTTCACTCAAAAATCCAATACTGTGTTTGGGTGCTAATTCTAGAAATAGAGCCTGTTTTGCTCTAGCACGCAAAAGCATTTTTTCTTTCAACAACCATTTTTAAGTTGAAGAAGTCTTGTCTTATGCCTTAACCACCTGAAAAACTGCCATAAAGACAAGATTCCTATCTTCCTCTTTGCCAGGTTAGAACTATTTGTTCAATTCTCAGCTGATTTTCACATGCATGAAAGATTGTGAAGTGATTATTTCATGCATAATCCTGATTTCAAGGTTAGAATTATGGTCAGTGACAGAAGAAATTGCAAGCATGACCCAGGTGTTTTCTGCTACATCTGTGGGTGTTTTACTACATCCAAGCATAAGATTTTATGAAAAAAGCTTATTTATTTATGAACTTGTGTTTATGTAAAGTTCTTTGATATTAATGGAGCATTTGAGCATATTTTTCATTTGAGCAAAATTTTTATTGATATTTTTGAACTCAGCATCTTCAAATGGCAGGCAATATTAAGCCATTTTTTACAAGTCAGAATTATTATTTTTTTTTTTTTTAGCGATGCAGAGCTATGATATCGATGCAATTATAAAATCACGACTGTTCTCACTTGAGAAATTTCTTTTTAGATTTCATCAGAATTATTGCAATTTCTCCCAAGCAAAAATCAAGAAACATCAGCTTATACATAGGCCTATCTAATTTCTTGATTTATCATATTTATCATATACAGTAACACAATCTCTAAAATAATTAATCTCATTCAATAAAAAAACATTCTCTGGTAAAACCTTAAGATCGGCTTGAATGGATTAGAAAACGGTAAAACTCAACTGTTTAACTCTAGGGGAGTTGGAAAATGAGCCTATTTTCAAAAAAAGTGGAGTGTTCCTTTAAGAAGCTTATATTTAAAGCAAAAACAGTGAAATTCCTAATACAAATTCCAATAATTCCAAATTATGTTAAAATTTTTCTATTAAAACAACAAAAAGACTTTGTTTTTCAGCAATTTCACCATTCACCAACAGTACAGTTGAGATTCAAGTTTGGATTTTTTACAGTCTGTCACTGAGAAGGTTTCCTCGCAGATTCATTAGCACACACAGCACCGTGAAGGACTGTATAGCACCTTCAAATGTCAAATGAAAATACGAATAAACAACTAGCAGGCAAATATTGCAGATAATTATATGCAATTAATCAAGAGATGCAGAAATCATGATCGTGATTAAAATATGATTAATCCTGCAGCCCTAATCAGAGACTATTAAGGCGTCACTGATGTTCACAGATCTGAGTATGTCCATGTGTGCGAGTGCATACTGTAGATGAGGGAATCGTGAAGCCCACTCTTGACACTCTTCCTGCAGGCCTTTGAGCTGTGTTTCACACTTCCTCTCGTACAACAGTTCTTCAATCTCTTCAAACATCTGCTGGACCTGCCTGGAAGCGGCTTTATCAAATTCCTACAGGGAAAAGAGAGAAAGAAAGAGGGAAAAGTAAAAAGAGATGAATTTGAACTAGTCAGCAGCACATTTTGAACACGCTGTGTAAAGTTAAAAACAAGAACGCATCTTGTGTGAACGGCCCCTTAGAATTCAAGAAGACATCACTCACATCGTAGCCCCAAGAGAAGACAGAGCTGCACTCTGGAAAGAGTGAATATTATCTAATAAATATTATTCAAGAATTCACATATTATACTCAGTAATGAAACCCTGCCCCTTTAATATATACCTGTACAGACACACATTGTACCTGGCACTCACCTGCTGTATGAGGACATGTCCTCCTGAAGATCATGCAGGAGTCTGGGCGGATGCACAGTATCATCATCTGCCTCCTCTGGAAGAGGATGCTGGTCCAGACAGCTGCGGGACAAACCACGACTACCAAAACCAGCAAAGAGAGAGAAAGAGGAAGAGTGTTTATTGGATGAAGACAGAGCAACTTCTAAAATCTATATAAATGATCGATCAATCAATCAGTCTATCTATAGATCTGTCTTTCTATCCATCCATCCAAGATCTTTCTATCTACATATATATATATATATATATATATATACACACATACATACAACGATCTGTCTGACTATCTATCATCTATCATTTGACTATTTCTTTCTTTCTATCTTTCTATCTATCTATCATCAGTCTGTGTGTCTATCTAAGGATCAATCCAAAGATCTTTCTATATGACTATTTATCTATCTATCTATCCAAATAATTGGATTGATAACCTGACTATCTATCTATCTATCTGTCTGTCTGTCAATTGATTGGCCTGTCTTTCTAAGAATCAATTCAAAGATCTGTCTATCTGACTATTTATCTGTCTGACAATTTATGGATCAAACTAAATATCGTTCAGATTATCTATCTATCTATCTATCTATCTATCATTTGACTATTTCTATCTATCTATCTATCTATCTGGAAAAAAAATGAAGGATTTGTAAAGGATTGCTTGACAGTTTACACATTGTTACGTAGTAACAAATAACCCCGATATACTTAAACACCAGTCCACAGTAACCTATGAGCTGGCTACCTATAAAACTAAGACACCGAAAATGCTGTCTACGTAGGCAGCTTGAGATCGTGTCTGTGTGATTTATACGCACATCTCTATGCTGTTAGATACAGGCCGGCGGCTGTATCGTGAAATCATCCTCCTGAAGCTGTTACAGGCGCATCTCCTCCATCAAGCCTGTGATCCGACTCCGAGCCTCCTGTGGCCGGACCGGGCCGCTGCACCACCGCTGCTCTCTCATGCTTCACTAACAAGACGGACCAGATCACAGCTGTGCTATGAGAAAATGTGTAGCAACCAGCACTGAGCTGGGCCGAACCTGATCTGTCAAACCTTGTGTGGATGAGAGTAAAGAGTCCGTGAACATGAAACGAAAATCTGATTATTCCACCATATCGTCGACTGATTTATTAGGAAAGGTTTAGTGGCGAAAAAAGCTGAAGCCACTTCTTCCTCCATCCATGATAATCTACTGAACAACAATAACAAGACTGTCATGGAGACCAAGGCGCTCGCGCCCACTGATTTGTGGGAAGTGAAGTTTTGAACATATTTTGCCATCTTGATGTGTACACTGCTCTCTAGTGCATGGGAGTATTATATTTTATTATATAAGTAAATATGGGAGTACACATGGGAGTAATTATGTGCTAAACAGGTCAGTATATAGGTATATCCAATATATATTACTATGTATAATGTAAAATCATTCTAATAATTCAATTAACTAGAGCTTTTACACTTCAAAAGGGAAGCACTAGTGTCATAAAAGTATCATAAAGGTTGTCAGTACAACTCAACTCAGCCATTAAATTTAGCAATAGTGTTATATTTAGTAATACTGTAATATTTAGAAATATATAGTAATACAGAGTAATATAGTAATCTGGCACATTCATGAAGGAATTAAAAATTCTGATTTGGTAATAAATCATTTAGGCAAATCCAATTTACTGAAAAGATCTGATTAAAAGAATAATCAAAAGAGTGACCATATTCTTCACGTTTTTTCTTCTTTTTTTTGTTTGCTGCTGTTACTTTTGACAAAGTTACAAGAGTACAAATTACCAATTTACAAATTTGATTGTACATAACTTGGAATTTACCATGTTAAAATATAATTTAGCTGAGACAGTTAAGACTACATAATGAATAAAAAAAAAAGAAGAGGAGCCAAATGTGATGATCACAAGTAATTTATAAACACAGCACATATCACATACAGATGCACAATGCAGAAAATATCAAATCAAACACAAGAAGTCCTATGTTTTCATCTGCTTTCTCTCTCCAAACACTGAGATCCATCAGTCTTCTGGTTAGCTGGGCCAGGTCTTGGTGATTTTCAGGTGGTTTAGTTGGTCTGCGATGTATTTGTGTTCAGGAAACTTGGCTTGTTGTGCAGCTTTGATTTGTTGCCACATCCACTCTCGCCTCTGTGCTGCGTGGCCTTGCTCCTGTTCCTTCGTCATGAACGGTCGGCTGATCCAGTATTCATTCTCTGCTTCCTGTTCCAGGCGTTTAATCACATTGCGTTTTATCTGCCAGGTGACTACTCTCGGTCGACGGTACTTCCCGATCCACTGCTTTCCTGGGATTCCCTTCCGCAAAAGAGACAGAGTCAAAAACATCCTGCAGCCAGTGGCGGATTACAAGAGTGGTTCTGTGAAATATATCACCAAGCAGGTCAGAGACAAATATCACATCAGAAATCAGAATAGTACAAATTTACACATAAACATGTTGATATGAGGGGAAAAAAATTATTATTATAACAGATCAAGCAAAAAAAAATTTTTTTAAACTGCAATAAAAATGGCATACTCATGTAAGCAATAGAAGACTGTACTGTAAATGTACATTCTTTGAGACTATTCAGCCTTGAATTTAGAGTTTGAGTTCATAAGGAACAGTAGATCATAATCATGTACTCGTAAACAATCCATGTGTCTTTAATCAGCTAAAAAAGTGCTGAAGTATCTGATATAGATTTGCTTCTGAACTCTCTTAAATCTAAACAAACCAATCTGACCTTGACTGGAAATGGCACCGAAATCAAATCAACAACATTTTAAATGGAAAAGAGCAAAGTAAAATAATTATATCACATACAGCGATATGTCCATCTTTATATCTAAACACTTTAATTAACACTTTTTAACACATTTTAATGTTTTCTAGTACATCACATCATTGACTTGCATGCTGGCTGTTAGCGAGTAATAAACAATACCGTTCGTACTACAACGACGAAAACCAAATGTAAGTTACTTATAAATGTAAATGCATGAGGATGAAAACCAGTCCATTCCTTACAACAATAATGATTAAGGCCCTTAATTACTTACACAATCTTCTATCCAAATCCACGGCCAGCATGCCGCAGACACACTGCACTGCAGTTGAATCTCAGCGGTGCGATTACGACAGCGCCACCTACAGCAGTGGAGGCTGCAGTGCAACGCGCTCTGTTCACTGATGAACTACAAAAATCTGGAAGAGCAATTTCGTTCAATCAGGATTACCAGAGGGATAGAGCTGTTCAGTTCAGTGTGTAGTTATAGAATCCGACGGAGGCTACACATTATTCTGCTTATTGCTTGGCTTGTTAACAAATAAATGGGAGACATGAAATACTGATCTTAGTTGTAATTATTTTATTATATGATAGGAAAAGACTGCAGAATGTAGATGAGCACTGAACTCAATCCCTGATCTATCTATCTATCTATCTATCTATCTATCGATCTATCTAATTATTTAGCCTATGTTTTTCTCTTTTATTGTATGCTGCTTAGATTTATTATGGGTCTGTTCAGCTTGATATTGCCAGCAAAACAATGATAATGTTTCTTATTTGAAGAGGTTTAAGGGTTAAATAAAGGTTGTCCAAAAAAGTGTTAATTTTGCAATAATGACTGCATCTGACTGTATATTATACAACAGATTGCAAAGCATGAAATTATGTATTGATTGAAGTAGATTTTTTTTATTATTGGCTTATTAGTAGCGAGCACAGAGAGACAGTACACGATTATTGAACGTCATTATTTACTTTTACTTTAATTTACTTTTAGTCATTTAGCAGACGCTTTTATCCAAAGCGACTTACAAATAAGAAAAAGTAATTAAAACTAAAAGCTAAAACTCTATAAATATTATATATATACACATTTAAGAAAATAAAAGAAATGAAATAAAAATGACAAATGCATACAACAACATTTCAAAACTAAACATTTAAATGAAAACAAAAAATAAAGCTAAAAACAATTCAAAATATTAAAAGAACAGAAGGTATGAGTAGAATAATAATTCTAACATAACACTAAGCCAAACACCAAAAAACAACTAACTTACATGTGTATGTACAGCCACACACATATACATATACATGTACATATATATATATAAATACATTCAATATATATATATATTATTTCATTTCCATTTTGTATGTTGAAGTACTGAAATAACTCAAATTAAATAAAACTAAAACTTAATAAAAAAACTATATAGACATAATAAAAAACGAATAAAATGACAACATTACTACAACTGTAACTAAAACTAAAATAGATAGCTAATACAAATCAAACTACATTAGTTTATCAGTAATCCTAAAAAAATAACACTGAGCCAAACACACATGCTAAAATAACAACAACTTACTGACACATAGTAAGAAATGGTTATAAAAAAACTGAAACCGAAGTGAAACAAGTAGTAGGAAAGAGAAGAAATAAAAAGCGATACTTATCCTTTGCCAGTGTCCCTCTATTCTATATAGTCTATAGTCTATTTAGAAATATTTACTGCTGTATGTCATGATTGACCAATCAGAAAGAAATCATATACAGTGAAATATAAATAAAACAAATGTAATTAAAATAAACTTTTTTCATGTGAGAATAATAGTCACGTGATAATAATCTGTCCAATGAGAGTTCAGTACCATGGCCCGGAAGCGTAGTCCGGTTCATGTTTTTATGGTCCTCTCCAGGTCTCTGATGTTTCTGTGCTGCGGCTCCGGTCGTGTTTTGGTCAGGAGGTAGAAAGATGACAGCCAGAAAGTCCGGGTCGCGATTAGAGACTGAAATAGAACGCTGTCGATCAGAGGGACAATGGGACAAGCTAGCAGAACTCGTGCGGCAGATGTCTGCGAAACTCATCTCAAACGGTGTGTGTGATTTCTGTAATGTACACTCATGGCTAACGCGTTAGCTCGGACAGTGTGTGTGTGTCTCAGGCCTGGTGGCAAAATCCGAATCTGATTTATCTCTGTACATTTATCTACACATTAAACAAGTCATTGAATGAATACTTTCTTTTCAGGTTGTCTAAAATGTGATATTAATGCCTCTTTGGTGGTATTCTGCTCGTCTGTCCTGTACACTTCCTGATTGCCCATACAGTTGTCACCATCCATCTTCATAATTTCTATAATTCATATTTGCATTAAGTCTAGGAAATTTTTAAGAGTTATTATTGACTTATTATTTTGTGAAGATGTCAAAATATAGGAGTCTCTTTTACATCAGGTACAGTTAAATGGTGCATATTCAAACTTAAACATTTCATTCAAATTAAATCACACAGATAAAGAAAACTGCAAAGTAATAAATGGTATAGAATAGAACATAACTGTTTACAGATATTTACCATATATCAGTTAAAATTAGGAAATTTCAAATGTTTTGAATGCTTTTTTTATTGACGGATTTCAAAATCATTTCTTTCAAAAAATAAAAGTAAAAAATAATAATATGTAATAATAATAATAATATATAATTTGTAAAATTTACAAAGAAATATATTTATTTGCAATGGGTAATTTTTTAATAAAAAAAAAAATTTTAAAGTAAAAATTAAAAGAAAGGATAATTTATAGTAATCAAAAAGAATTAAAAATTGTATATACATTAAAATTATACTCAAAAATCTGTAAATGATAATAATAAATATTATTATAATTATTTATTAATGAATAACATGTATTGTAATAATATGTAGGTCATTATTATTTTTATTTTCATTATTTAATACAAATATTCTAAGTAATACAATTTCACAAAAGGAACATTTGACATCAGTATCATTCGTGAACGTCTGGAAGATGTATTATTTGACTGGGGTAAAATTTATGAATTATAGGAGCCTGTTCTAAAGGTTGGTTTAATGTGGATTAAATTGCCTGTTTCCATCTTTACATTTCCACCTGTTCATTAAAAGCTACATATTAATAAGCATTATTGATTCGTCTCATACAAAATGATGAAAGATTTACGATGTGCATGTAAGGCAGCAGATTAAACCACCACACGTGGTTGTTCTCAAAGCTGTGTGTGTGTTAAGACCTGTAAGAATGGTTTCAGGTGCAAGACTGGATTATATCTGGGCTTTATGTAATGCTGTTTTCACAATCAGCACTTCTCTCTTGCACTGTAAATGTGTTTGTGTTCTGACTTTGCAGTTCAGATATGCAGGTGGCTTCTCTCCACGGTTACTTTTTCAGACAGAAGAGAAAGATGAAAGGGATAGTTCACCCAATAATGACAATTTTGCCATCGTTTGCAGTGGTACATTTATGAATGTGTCTGCATGAGCTTGCTGACTGTCATTATGATGAAATCATCCTAGTGTATGAGTTGTTAACTCCTTGCTTTCTGTCTGTGTGTGTGATTACTTGAGTAAATTCAGGTGCTCAGCTCAACCTCTGCTTCTCTTGTAGATGATCTCGGAGAGCTTCTGCTGGGGGAGGCCAAACTCCAGCAGTACCTCAAGGAAAACCCCATCAAGCAGGGAGCCAGTCCCCGCGGGCCCCGACCACGCCTCCAGGAGGTACGGAAACACTTGACGGCTGCACTAGATCGGGGAAACTTAAAGGTAAGCCTGAACAGTCAGGATCATCACTTCTGTTTGTTACACTTGCATCAGTGTTACAGTGAACTAAAATTAAAACTAAAACCATTTAAAAAATATGTCTTGAAATAAATAACTGAAATAAAATCAAATATTAAATATATTTTAGCTAGTTGCCAAAATAACATTTCTCATTTTCATTTAGTTTAACATTATGTACTAAAATAACCGAAACTAAATCTGAAATAAAATGAATACAAAATTATATATACAGTGGGTACGGAAAGTATTCAGACCCCCTATTAATGAGGAAAAAAAATTAACTTAAATGATTTTAGCAAATGGCTGCAATATAACAAAGAGTGAAAAATGTAAGGGGGTCTGAATACTTTCCGTACCCACTGTACATATAAAAAAACAATAACTAATAAAATGGACACAACAAAACTATAAGTAATAAATAATAATATAATAACTAATAAAATAATATGATAACTAATAAAAGTATAATAACATAATAACTAGTAAAACACAGCAAAATTATTAAAACCTTAAATAAAATTAAAATGAAAAACAAGATACAAAAAATAAAAACTCAATATATTCAAAAAATTAAAAATAATAGTAGTATATTAATTATATTGAAATGTATCTGATCCATGGTAAAAAAAAACAACAACATTATTCACACAGTATGCGTTTTTGCACAAGACGCATGTCAGTGGAATGGGGAGAAAATGCAAGGTGTAGAGATGCTTTTTTTTAAAGTTAAGAACACCGTGTCATGCACAAGGCGCTGTAAAAGACGCAAACGTAAGCACAACTGTCAAACACGTATGTTTACAACAATGGAAAAGCAGCACAAAGGAATATGAAAACACATTCTGTGAAAACGACCCCTATGTCTGGAATAATATCTCAACATTTCAAGATTTAAATGCAATCATTTATCAGACTTTTATTTAAAGATTTTTTAAATGAGAAAAAACAAAAGCAATTCATCATATCCAACAATATTAGCAATACCAAGTTTTGGGGGTCAACGACAACCAGATTAGTAGTGGAATAAAAAGTTTATGATTATGGATTAATTCAGTGCTAAGTAAAATCTCAAACTGACTTAAAACTAGGGCTGCACAATTAATCGAATTTCTAATCGCGATTACAATTATGGATGCCACAATTACGTAATCGTTCAAAGCGCCAATTAATCGTTCAAAGTCCACTTATGTTATTCTGTGTGCTTAAGATGCGTTTTTTTCTTTCTACGTGTTATCTTAAGGGTTTTTCCCATTATTTTAATTTTAGTTTTAGTATAACATTATAATACCATTCATATTTTTACTTTTTTATAATTTAAAGAAGAAACCAATCCGATGTATATTTGACATTTGAGGCTTAATACTATAGAAAAGCACTAAAGGTTTTTCAGTTAGAGTGTTTTCAGCTTGTTTATTTTCATATAGAAATACGGCATGCAGTTGCATCAAACAATGGTATAAACATCATTCAATGTAAATTGTGATAATCGTAATTAATAATCAATTACAATTTCAAGGGAATAATCGACACTTATGATTTTTGTCATAATCGTGCAGCCCTACTTAAAACCAATCATGGTTGGAGCCTTTCCAGTGTCATTGGTGTTTATCTGGATTTTAGCAATGTATTTAATTTATTATAGTTCTGTTTCTGAGAATGTGAGGTGATTGTGGAGCTATGTTTGATTTACTATAGTATACTATAGTGTGGCGGTATGTATTTTCTCTTTCTCTCCCAGCCTGAATACATGCAGGAGGCCAGTCTGATCATGGCTAAGCTGTGCTACGTGGAGGTTGATTACAGGGAAGCACTGAATCAGTACAGCCATGTGAATCTGGATGAGATGCAGCTGGTAGGGGCTCCAGTGTACAGACTCTCCATGATTGCTGAGGCCTACGCCACCAAAGGTATATAATCAGTGTCATAACTCAGAAAATAGAGCTGCTGGGCTGTTACATAGCAGAAATGCTGTCTTTGTGAAAGCACAAACCCGAGCCTGCGGATGCAGTTTCACTGCTTATGTATGCGCTGCGAAACAGACCTAAATTATGTAACTTGCTTTGGTAAGGACGTTTTGCCTAACTAGAACCGAAACATCAAGTTTCTGCAATCAAGTCCATATTTGTGTCCGTACTGAAAGCAAAATGCTGTGCAAAGCAACAAAATCACAGCAGTAGGATATTTAATATTCAATATACAGCAATGTAAAGTGGTTTTTTAAAAACCATTGCCATTTCACTATAAATACAGTATAAATTCTATGTAAATTCTATAGATTACGTTACTGTTAATGTACTCTTACTGAAATGAATACTCTTACTTAGCGATGATACATTAAATTAATGAAGTGACACTAAAAACATTTATAATGTTAAAAAAGATCTATAGTTTTTAAATTTTCTATTCATCAAAGAATACTGACATTTTTTTTACAGTTTTCAATAACAGTAAGTGATTCTTGAGTACTAAATCATATTGAATGATTATAGAATGATTTCTGAAGGATGTGACACTGATGACTGGAGTAATTACTGCTGAAAATTCAGCTTTGTTAGGAATAAATTACATTTAGAAATATATTAAAATAGAAAGCAGTTTATTTTAAATTTATGTTGTTTAATTTTACAACATTGTTTTTTTACTGTATTTGATCAAGTAAATGCAGGTGAGCATAAGAGAGTTCTTTTAAAAACATTTTAAAAATCTCACCAACCCCAAATTTATATCGGTAGTGTAAATTTAATTATATTAACAGTTATATAATTACAAAATATGTTGTTTCATTTAAAATTTAAAAAGAGGCATTTTTATTTTTTTAATTAATTGTAATGTAATTTTAATTCATTTTTAGCTTCGTTTTTTTTATGCTCACCTTGTCAGAACAGTACAGAGATGCTTCACGGTTTCCTACGGTTCACATTTTGACCTTTGGGTGGCAGCCTTGCTTTAATACTATATGTGATGCTCTGCAGAGAAAAGTGTTTGCAACTAAATCCTTTGCTCTGAACACACACGTACACACACACACTTTTAATTCTGAGCACAGTGAATGTGTTTGCCAGGACCGCAGCGTGAGGTCTTTGATCAGAGTTCTGACAGATCGGCGGTACTGTGGGGCTCTGGGGAAAAACTGAAGTGTGGCACAGAGCCTGTCTCATCCAATCGCCTCAAAGCATCTCTGAGACTGACAACTGCCTTTACAGGGGGGCAGCTTCCTTCCTCGGCCCCAATCATCCATCACACCCCAGCTACCGCACACGAACACACGTGTGTGTGTCATCTCACTGGCACTTCCTGCCTCGTCTCCTGTGTATATTAATTCCTCGTCCTCAATCTCCTTCTTGCCGCCGTGAGCTGCTCGTCACAGCCTGTCCTGAGGCGTCAGATTTACTGCAGCCGTTATGCAGGTCATTAAAGAGCCCGGTCACTGTAATGGGGCTTGTCTTGGATCTGCCTAGTATAACGGGCTTTTAAACCTGTAAGGAGAGGGATATGTGTGTTTAAGTCAAGTCAAGTCACCTGTATTTATATAGTGCAAGTCAAGTCACCTTTATTTATATAGTGCTTTTAACAATACAGATTGTGTCAAAAGCAACTGAACAGCATTAATTAGGAAAATAGTGTCAATAATGCAAAATGACAATAGTAAACACAAATTTTTCAGTTAAAGACAGTTCATCATTGAATTCAGTGATGTCAACATCCAGCTCAGTTTAAATAGTATCTTTGCAATCAAGTCAACGGTATCGCTGGAAATGAAGTGTCCCCAACTAAGCAAGCCAGAGGCGACAGCGGCAAGGAACCAAAACTCCATCGGTGACAGAATGGAGAAAAAGAGAAGCACAGTGGTCGAGAGGAACAGATTTCTGTTGAATGTGTTATCTGTATCTGAACAGAAGTGAATGTGCCTTTTTCAGACCTTCTAGACTAAGTTCAGGCCTCCAGTGTTGCAGGTCTATATTAGGTAAAGGGATTTACAGCATGTAGACACACTCTCTCCCTCTCTCTCTCATTCAGTTTTTTTTCCCTTTTTCTCTTTGGGCATCGGTGTGGAACAACAAAATCCCTTTGCCTTCCTTTGTCATAAAATTGGACTTTTCTTTAAAGCTAGAGTGTGTAATTTCTGTACCCATATGACCGTGGATCTCAACTCTTTTAACTCCAAGGCTCCCCATTGTCCATAACAATGTTCATAGCTCTAGTTTTGTTTTCAGAACTTATTTTAATCTATGGCCACTTCTAGTTTCTCTAAGGTTTTCTGAAGTTTTATTTTTTTGCTCATCATTTCTACACTATAAAATATTCTGGAGCCTGGCATAACTAGTAACATGTATATTCATTGTAAAATGCCTGTGGCAGTTTAAGGTTTTATTAATTTACTCTACTTTTCCTGGTCTATAAATCACACTTTTAAAATTAGGCTACATATATATCCAGGTATTTCAAGCCAATGGGAACCCTGTTTTAGAAAGAAACAAACAGTTGTTAAGGGGGTTCAATTAATTTATGAAATATATTTTTAGTTGTTTTAGCTTATTTGAATGCCTTAGATATTTAAAGTTTAATCTTATTTTAAACCCCCTTTGGAAGTTTGCTGAGGCTCCACTGGTTGAGAAACACTGCAACCGCTGAAAACCACTTTTAAATGTTATGTTAGATTAATTTAGAATTAGTTGCTGTAAATGTATTTATTTAGTTTGCATCACAGCCTTTGACCACAATTTGTTATATGCTAAGGGAGAGGGACATATTAATTTTTTAGAGCATTTTATCGGGCAATTTGTTTTTTCTCAGAAGAGTAAAACTGTACATTTTAAATGTATATACCTGCTAAAAATAATTTTGTCAATATTTAATCGTACATACACTACCAATTACAAGTTGGGCATTTGTGAGAAGTATACAGTAAAACAGTAATATTGTAAAAAAAAAAAAAAAAAAGAATAATTTAAAATAATGTTTTTATATTTTATTTTATTTTAAAATTAAATTTATTCCTGTGAAGGTAAAGCTGAATATTCAGCATCATTACTTCAGTCTTCAGTGTCACATGATGCTTCAGAAATCATTCTAATATGCTGATTTGGTGCTCAAGAAACATTTCTTATTATTATCAATAGTGAAAACAGTTGTGCTGCTTAATATTTTTGTAGAAACCATGATTTCTTTTGTAACGTGAAAGTTTTTGCTGTCACTTTTGATCAATTTGATGCATCCTTGCTGAATAGAATTAATTATTTAAAAAAAAAAAGTCTCACTGACCCCAAATGTTTAAATAGTGAAGGTGACTTAAAACCATTCACTAATATTTCATGCCAATCAGTCCACTCTTATTCTCCTCCTGTCTTACAGGGACTTCACAGTGCACTTTTAATCAGGGCCTCGTCATTACCTTCTTACTCGTGATGGATTATTCCGCTCCGTTTTAATTTCGGAATCATTTTGTGACTTGGTTGGTACCAGACAGTTTTCTTCATCCTGTGATATCTGTTTATAAGCTGTTATCTATTATTGAATCAGTTTGAAAAGTAGTTAGGAGGGCTACAGTTTCTGTTTCCTGTCACATTGCCATACTGTCATGAAACTTTATCTGCATGGAGAACCCAATACTAACACCAGCCAAACAAACAACTCTCATCATGTTTACCAGCCACCTGAGCGCAGAGTCTGGTCTGTTTTCCTCATGCTATGAGGGATTTAAGATGTGACTTCGGAAGCTGAAGCCAGTAGACCGAGATTGGCCACAGATTGTGTGACATGTCTAAGGAAATGTACTTGTATCTTTAACGCATTACTTGGCTCTCAGCAGACCCAGACGAGGCAAGGAGATACAGCAGTGGAACAGACATCAGCTCGTGCTAAAACATTTAAAGCTTTTCTGGTTTGTCTGAGGTCTTTGATTTTCTCAAACATGTATATTTCAGTGTCTCACTTCCTCTTTCCAGCCAGAACAAAGGAAACAAACTCGAATTATATGAACAAAGCATATCGAGTTCAGTCTGACCCTTTAAGAATGAATATAATATCCTCAAAGTAAGGATCAAACCGTAACAGTGTTTTTCATTAGTCAATTGAATTAGAATTGACAGAAGTGCTGTGTGTTTCTGAAATTCAAGCTTTGCTGTTGTTTTTTTTAGTGCTACATCACTAAGCTTCACATAAGTGAATACTGTGGCTCAGTAGAAAATGAATGTAACTATGATTTTGAAAGAAATATAGTTTGATTGATGGCAGAATTTTGACTTTGGTATGAGACCAGCCCGTGGTACTTGCATACTAAATCTAATCAATACTAAATCAATACCTCAAACAACAAATAAACACCTTGGGTGACTTATGAGATGTACAGTAAGTGCTGTCAGTCGATTCAGTAATTCAAATGTCAGTAATTTGTGATTAATGTCAGTTTTTTTTTTGTTGAGGTTCTGTAGTTCATTTGGATGACGTGCATATAAAATAATTATATTTTATAATTGTATTATTGATTTTTTTTTTTTTAAATGTTAAAAACTTTTTTAATGCTTTTTTATTTTATTTTTCATGCTCACCTGATTAGAACACTGAACATTAGAACATTTTTATTTTTGAATTAATAAATTGCTAATTCATTTCTTCATTTTACTTTGTGGCCCTCCTAGTTCTCCATAACTATGTTGAATTTGGTAAATGTGTAAAAAAAAATATGAGTGTCACAGCAAAGGGTCTGAATACTTAGGACCATGTGATATTTCAGTTTTTCTTTTTTAATAAATCTGCAAAAATGTCAACAATTCTGTGTTTTTCTGTCAATATGGGGTGCTGTGTGTACATTAATGAGGAAAAAAAATTAACTTAAATGATTTTAGCAAATGGCTTCAATATAACAGAGTGAAAAATTGAAGGGGGTCTGAATACTTTCTGTACCCACTGTATATTATTTAATAATTTACTTAATTCCTAACAATACTTCAAAATGATTATTTTATTGTACTGCTATATCACATGGCTCTAAAAGGAAACAAGTTAAGTCGTTAAGTCACACTTCAGATTATCTTTATTTAAATGAGCTGTCATAAGTCATAAACATCCTTCTGAATGTGGCAGAGCACTAGGATAGGTCTGTGTGCCTTTCTAGCTCTTGGCATGTGAAAGTCATCTCATCTCTCTGCTGTTTGTTCGTAGGTCTTTGTCTGGAGAAAGTGCCCATGGCGTCCCCATCACTGTCCAATCGTAATGCAGACAGAGACCAGGAGATCATCACTTGTTATGAGAAGTCTGGAGACATCGCTCTTCTCTATCTTCAAGAGGTAGAAAAGGTATTTCCAAATATTCATTCACTACTGTTTTTTTTTTCCTCCTCCGTTTTCAAATATTTTTAGTCAAGTTCTCATAGACATTAAAACATACAGTAATTTTGTAGCCTAGGACAGATTTGTACAGTACTGCAGCAGAGGGTCCGCCATCCGTGACACTAATCTCTTCTTGTCCCACCTGTGAACTTTAAATCACAATTAAAGCTTTTTACAGGTCAAAGTTCATTTTCTTGCAGAGTAAGATGAGTCTCCGTTTCCTTCAGATTGTTTTCACACCACTAATTCTCTTTGTTGGAATAGTGGCGCACAGATTCATTCTCCTGCATAGTGTTCAGTATTTACTGCTTGTGATTTAGCGTTGGTGGAGAGGGGAGGGAGCGTAGAGAGAGTCGGAGAGAGAGAGAGAGAGAGAGTGAGAGAGAGAGTGAATGATGGCAAGAGAGGAGAACGGCAGAGCTTGTGTTCTGCTGCAGTGTTGACGCTGCATTTTTTGGGTGCAGCCGAAGGTTTACGTTTGACCTTCATGCTAGAAACTCGTACCCTCCTAACCGCCGTCCTCTCTAAAGTGTTCCTCGGGTAAATATAGTAAACAGTCTGACTCTGAGCTTCTTTTGAAGACATACAGTTTGTATTTGCTGAATAACTAAGTGTAAGTGACCAGGAAAGAGTTTGAGCTTGTTTCAGTTATGATTGACAGTAATATTTGATGACTTATGTCTTGTCTTCAGGCTCTTAGTGTTGGCATTCAGAACCGAAGTCCAAAGCCCGGTCCGGTCACTCAGGACCAAGAACTTGGCTACTTCCTAGAGACAGGACTTCAGAGGGCTCATGTTATTCATTTCAAAAATGGGTGAGTATTTGTGTGTTTATATTATCAGGAACTAGGGCTGGGCGATATAGCTGAAAATATATAGCTAAAATATATCCATATTTGTCAGCCTCTTGACAATATTTGATATGTTTTAAAAGGTCATTTTTAAAAACATTATTTTGAACATACGATCAATGTTGCAAACTAGCTTTAAATTGGTTAATATAAGAAATAATACAATTAAAGAAATGAATAGAAAGAAATTAATAATTTTTTTCAGCAAGCATGCACTGATCATAAGTGACAGTAAAGACATTTGACAGTGTTACAAAAGGATTTCTATTTCAAATAAACGGTGTTCTTTTGAACTTTTGATAAATTCATCAAAGAATCATTGATAATAAAAATAAATGTTTCTTGAACATCAATTCAGCACATAAGAAGGATTACGTGACACGTAATGTATTAAATAAAATGTATTAAAATAAAAACCTTTATTTTAAATTGTAATTTAATTTCACAATATCAAAAGTTAAAAAAATTGAATTGTAATGTTTTTTTTTGTTTTTTTTTGGCAATGATGATATATTCTGAATGGTGATGGCAAAAAAAATATTTCAAATCAGAGTTTGAAAATAAATAATTGATGCTGACATGCTGACAAATGAATCAAACCTACCCACTTTAACAAGGTTTTGCAAAACTAGTTTACTGACACGCTCGAACTTTTTATTTGACAAAATTAAGTAGTCAAATAAAATTGAAAATGTGTAGCTTTATATTACCAGCAAAATCCTCTCAAATATGTTGTGTATATAATTTTCAATATACCGTTCAGCCCTATCTGTAGCACAACACTCAATTATGATTCACAGCCCAAACAGGCTTCCTTTAGAAACACCTGAGATAGCGGTGTCCATTCATTTATCATGCCCTCTGTTCGAACATCTATTGTTTTCTCTCGTCACTCCTCTTTCCCCCGGACACGTGCTTCAGTGAGTGGTCTAGGAATCTGCTGAGCTTTCTGTCTGCCCACTAACTCTCTTTTGTTTCTTTGTGCCTTTATTTTTTTCCAAATGCTTCATTGATCCTTTGTAGTTCTCAGCTTGTGTGTGTCTGTGCGTTTCATGTTATTTATGTGTGTTCTGATGCCACACTCTCCCCTGCACCTTGGCCTCTACACCATGGAGCCGTGTGTTAAACGACTTCTCGTACGTATCCCTACACTCTCTTCACTTAGAGTAGTGCCATGCTTATATTGTAGCAGCTTCACACAGAAGCCAAAACCTAGTTAGCTGCCTACATAAGCAGCCTTTAAAGCATCAGGGCATGCTCTCAACATGAAGCTTGCATGAATACACTGCATTCCGTCTTTTGTTTTTTTGTTTTTTGGTACCTTCATGGATAAGAAAAATCCAGAATGCAGTGAACAAAAAGTCGGAAAAAAATCTGTCCAAGATGTACTTTTAAAAATTAATTTAAAGCCAGAAAGTATCAATAAATGAGTCTAAATAAATCTGTTAATTATACTGAAATTACTGTTCTTTTGGACATTCTTTTCATCAAAGAATCCTGAAAAAAATGTATCATGGTTTCTACAAAAATATTAAGCAGCACAACTGTTTTCAGCATTATAAAAGATAATAAGAAATGATTCATGAACACCAAAACATTATATTTTGTCATGATTTCTGAAGGAAAATTCAGCTTTGCCATCACATGTATAAATTACATTTTAAAAGTAGAATTTTACACTGTAATAATATTGGACAGAATTACTGTTTTTACTGTATTTTTGATCAAATAAATGCAGCCTTAGTGAGCATAAGGGACTTATAACTTATTTCAAAAACACAAAAAAATATTGCTTAAACCAAAATTTTAAAAGGTAGTGTAACTGTAGAAGACACTTTTGCCAGACACTGCCAATGCACTGCCAACTGTATCCAAAGCAGCTTACGGTACACATTATCAATTTATGCATTTTTCGGGAATCTCATAGCTGGACAAATCTCTGTCAGCTGTAATTTGACTTTGACCTGCTGATTGTAGAGAAATAAGGTCCTTGTAGAGGAGTAAGGCCCTGTCCCAAATCGCGGTCTTCCTCTGAGTCCACACTTCATAACGTAATGCCGATTTGACTGTCGGGTAGAAGTCTGCTATGGAGCTCGCCTCAGTGCGGGCTCGGCAGAAGTGTGCATCGAGGGCACTCGCGAGCACCCTTCTAAGCACCCCTTTTTTTTTGCGATTTGCAGTACTAGCGTGAAATGTGTGGTGGCCTTACACATGGCAGTATGAGAATCTCCATCATTATTTATTTGTGCAGTGAGCGTGTGGTTGGGGAGGGATCTTCCATATGGATTGCAGGTGGGGCATCTGTCAGTGCTTGAAATGCATCTGTGTGAAGTATGACCGCTGCAGTGGTGCATTGTGGGTAATGAATCTGTTAGGCTCATAAATGATTGAAAGCAATATCTTTAAACCTCACGCAACATGCATTTCCTACAGGATAACAAATGTTCAGTCCTCAGCCTGTGTGATTATAAAAACTCTGTAGAGTAAAAGTCAATACTTTTGTCTAAATAAATAAAAAAAATAATCACTATAAACTAAAAAAAGTGAATTTAGGCATCACAACATTATTATATACTGATGAAAAATAGATATTCATTTTGAGATTTGCTAAAGATTACATTAAGCATTGTTATAAAATTATTAGTGTTTTAAAGATTAACTTTAAGTGAGTGTTAGATAACAGTGAAGGTAATCTAAATGTAAAAATGTTAGATATTGATTTAAATTTTGTGTTTGATGAAAGAAATTCCACACTTTATCTTTGTTTAATGGAACACAGTTGTGAACAATGAAACTGTGATTTTAGCCAGTGCAGCATTTGCAAACGATAGACACTTATAGGTTTAAAATCGCATAAATCCATGTGACTGTTTGAACTGATGCTTGAATTGACCATTTTATTTATTAGCTCTGTTTCTCTGTGTCCTGCTCGCTCTCATACCTATACTTCTACACTTCTGTCTCTCTCAACACAACTACTGTACTGCTTCTCCCTGCATTCACATGCATCTCTGCAACACTTCACACCTCCACAGCCTGAGGCTATATTCTCTGGTCTTTTACACATGTGTCCATTCATGGTGTGTGTGTGTGTGTGTGTGTGTGTGTGTGTTTTCGTGTGCTGTCAGTTTGTAAAGAGGCTGATGAGGATATTGACCCCAGTCATTGACAGGCGCTAACACACACATTCACAGGTTGTACAGCGTTCATATAGGTGCTAATTGTGACTTGCACAGCACTGTATCCAGAACTCCTGTAATCATGTGCCCTACAGGCCCGATAACTTCCTGTCCACTGATAAGTAACTACTTTAGTTCGACTGCTTGATGCTGGAGCTCACTAAATCGTGGCAGAGGTCTGACCACTCCTGAGGGTGTGTGCGTGTGTTTCCATCTGTTTGTGTAAGAAAGTTTGTACAGAGTTGATGAGAAATTTGTTGATGTCAGCCATCAGTTTTTTTTTTCAGCTCTCTAGAGGTGATTAATGGATCTCTTTTCTCTCCATTTCCTGGTGCTGCAGTAACCTAACCCGTGGTGTCAGCCGCTTCCGAGAGATTCTCCGAGCCGTTGAGACCAGAACTACTCAGAACCTGCGTATGGTGAGTTGTGTGTTTATGGCTTTGTCTCATTGTCTCTGTCTAGAACAGTGGTTCTCAACCTTTTTTGAAGGCCCTCCATGTAGATTTTAAAATTTATTTCCATTACATTTTATTATTATAGATTTTAGTATTTTCCATGAATTTCCCAACACTAGAAATAACACTTTTAAAATTCCCACAATATTTAGGTTTTCCAAGACTATAATCCTGGTTCTTAAATAAAAATGACAGGCATTGAGGGAACAAATTAACATAAAAATTGTTTATGTAAGTTTTAATCTTTTTTTAGTTGTTTTAGCTTACTTTAAAGGATTTTATGTAATCTTGAGGCCCCTTGGAAGATTGCTGAGGCCCCCTATTGGGCCCCGGCCCCTGGTTGAGAACCACAGATCTAGAATCTGAAGGTATACTGTATGGGTTTAGACTATCGCCAGGCAGCTTGCAGAGATCCTGCTGAGGGGCATGTGTGAACAGAGTTACTGGAATCCACTAGAAGACCCCCCTCACCACTCCCCCCTGGACGACCTGCTCAGACACCCCCTCCATACTAAGGACTACGCCCTCAGCCGCCGCCCACGCGTCTACTCAGGAGAAAAGTAGGACACCTAATTCAAAATAATAATAAATACTATAAAAGTATATACGTAATGCTGCAGAAACACTGGAATATTTTCTGCTGGCACAGCTGTTTCTGTGTATATTGTTTGTTTATTTTTATGATGTAGCATGAAAATAAAAAAAGGTGGTGGAATTAATTGATCAGAATCCTGGAAGTTTGTTTCTTGTCACTGTATTCATAATGTCATGGATGGAAAAATTCATGATGGCCTTTCTATCTGTCTCTCTCTCTCTCTAGTTTGTTTTGTCCACAGGAGAACACAGAGGAGGCCTTGCTCCTGTTGTTAATCAGCGAGTCCATGGTGAGTAGCAGTAGAGATTCTGTGACCCTCTGAAATGCTGTGGTTTAACCATCGGCACAGGAGAACATATAAATGAAGTCAGCATGGTCTGACACTGCAGGTTTTTCGGTATGAAAGGCCAATCATAATGGTACTGAAAGCAGAGCTGGAGAATCAGAGATGCCTTTAGCTTGAACTCAGCAGAAAGTCTCATTAGATCTCTTGCTCATGTGGCTTTTTTCTTAAGTTTTCTTTAAATTGACCATTCAACAGCTCTGCGAGTGAGTTATGTTCAGTCATAATGAGTTTTTACTTATGCACAGTGTGATTAAACAGTGTTTTATTTCATAGAAATAAGGTGTTACTGCTGCAAACTGACCTAAAATTAAGCTGTCTAATGTTAATAATAGTCTCTGTTATTGGTAGCCCAAGTATACTACACTTATGTTCAATTTTTTTAAAATTAATTTTATTGATCAAGGACACATTAAATTAATCAAAAGTGACAGTAAAGATACTTATAATGTTACAAAAGATTTCTATTTTAAAGAAATGCTGTTTGAACTTTCTAATCATCAAAGAATCCTGTAAAAAATGTATAACTGTTTCCACAAAAAAATAATAAGACAAATTTAGTTGTTTTCGTCTTTGATAATAATAAGATACTTTTTCTTGAGCATCAGATCAGCATATTAGAATGATTTCTGAAGGATCATGTAACCAAGACTGGAGTAATGGCTACTGAAAATTCAGCTTTGCCATCACAGGAAGTGTAGTGTAATCATGTCTGTTTGGGGGAATGTGTGTATTCATATCTGTATTTATCATAGGCTAACAGAGACGCCGTATTGAGTCGAATCCCCGAACACAAAAATGACCGAATCATCAGCCTCCAGAGCGCCTCACTGGTGTATGACCTGCTGACCATTGCGCTCGGCCGACGCGGACAGTATGAGATGCTCTCAGAGGTGAGGTCCTGCCCACGCTCATCACCATGGGAATGCTCCCTCAGCGGGACGAGTTAAACCTCCCGTTTTGGTTGCTGTGGTAACGAGACCAGACCTGCTCTCTAGACTGCGCTCCCTCTGTGTGAATGTATGTGTCTGTGTCTGGTCTGGAGGTTATTCAAAGTGTGCATGTGAGTTTGGGGGCATGTAACAAACTAGAATACTGCTTCAATTATTTATAATATACGATTTCATGTTATTATATTATATTACATAGCTTTTTTGTATTCAGAACTAAGCCAGATTCAATATTAGAGCACAAATCTACATGTCACAAACGTGTCCAAATTAAACAGCATTATTAATAACTTTCTACTTAAGATTTTATTTTAGCCACGGACAAGCCTCGGTGTTTGTTTTCGGAAGCCTGGCCTATTTAGGACAGAACAGGAAGGCAAAGAAATGCATTTTTTGTGTGTGTGTGTGGTTTGTAGTCTGATGTTTTCATTAGTGTACCTGGACAGATTTTTCTCTTCTGTCTCCATCTGTTGATCATGCTGTTGTTGCTAATGTTGGACTCAGCATAACTTTTGCTGTGTCTTTTATATTCAAGGATTTTATGGTTGTGCAATCACAGGGCCCTGGGAGTCTGCCATATTTATTGTGTGTGCCCTCTGCAGGGTAGTGTGTGTGTGTGTGGTTTGTGTAGCTGATTGTTATGTAGATCTAATTGTTCAATGAATTGCTCTCTGCTAATCTGCTGGTGTGATTAACTGTAAAGCCTCAGAGACACACTGAAAGCCTGTGGCACACTGGGTAATCTTTAGCAGGAGACATTGCCTGGCTCTGTGTTTGACCTTTGTGCATGTATCTGTTGGGGGTCATAATTATTGTTCTCAACTTTTATCTGTGGTTATCTTAATGTCTCTTCTCCACAGTGTCTCGAAAGAGCCATGAAGTTTGCCTTTGAGGAGTTTCATCTCTGGTTCCAGCTTGCTCTTTCCC
>NW_015548239.1:597951-598317 GCF_001515605.1 Sinocyclocheilus anshuiensis | reverse complement strand
CCTAATGGCTGCTGGGAAGGTTAGTGTTCCATTTTCTGCTTTCAATGTTCCTCAGAGTTCCCATAGTCATTGAAAACCTAGAAATATCAGGCAATTTTAAAGTTATGATTTCAGTGAAAGGAAAATTAATCATGTTAAAGTCCTTTTTATGTCATTTATTTTATAAATATATCTTATATTATATTATATCTTATATATTTAATACTCAATTATATTCTTTTATTTTTTATATATTGGGGTCAGTAAAAATGTTGAAATTTTTGAAAAAAAGTTTCTTATGCTCACCAAGGCTACATTTGTCTGATCAAAAATACAGTAAAAACTAATATACCAAAATATTATTACAATTAAAAATAACTGGTTTGT
>NW_015548239.1:594582-597423 GCF_001515605.1 Sinocyclocheilus anshuiensis | reverse complement strand
TATATATATATATATATATATATATATATATATATATATATATATTCTGCTAGAAATTACTCTTGAGTCTAATCTTGTTGTGTGTGTGTGTGTGTGTGTGTGTGTGTGTAGTCGGCTCGAGCAGTGAAGGTGCTGAAGGAGTGTATGAGACTGAAGCCGGACAATCCCACCATTCCTCTGCTGGCCGTCAAGCTGTGTATTGGAAATCTGCACTGGGTAATAAAAGAGGAATCATGGGAAATACGCACAGGCTCAACCGGAGAGCTGACCCTGACCTGTTTATGACTCTGTAAATCCTTTACTGTTAGACCGTCCACGAACAGTGAGATGGTGATGACATGGGGTGTGTATTTGTGTTTTTTTAGCTGGAAGAAGGTGAGCGCTTTGCTAAAATAGTGATTGATATGGGTGAGAAGGCGGCTGAATTCAGGGCCAAAGGCTATCTAGCTATTGGTCTCGTCTACAGCCTGAAAGCCACAGATGGTAAGCATACCTGCAGTAGAATGCACTGTATATACCATTTCTATACCCTTATAAGACTGTAATCTTTACTGTATCCTCTTTAACACACACACACACGTTTTCCCTATAATCCATTTATAATATTTTATACCTTGTTTTGTCCTCTATAATTCACTCTGTACCTCTCTATAACACTCTATATTGTCTCCTTAATTTCTGTATATTACTGTAAACTCTTTCTCTACCCTCTAAAACACCATGTACCCTCCCAGTAGTCTTTTATACTATGCAGTTTTTTTTCTCTTCCTTATATAATGCACTTTGATCCACGCTATAATACTTATATAAAACAATACACTTTCTATAACGTTTTATAATGCTGGTGGTTCTCAACCTTTGTAATTCAAAGGCCTACCATTGTGTAACAATAATCAAAGGCCCCCCATATTGGCTAAGAATACCTCTGGTATTTCTGCTCTAATTGTGGCAACTCTGATTGTTGTCATTCATTGTTATTAACAGAAACTGGGAGTGTTGATATATTCATTGAACACAATTCATTTTGAGATTTTGTAATAATCAAGATTCTGATTCTGCATGATTTTCAATGAAAATAATAGTTATTAAGGGGGGAAAATATTATTTTTATTAAGTTTGAATACATTTAAAAAAATATATATTTTAATATAATTAAATAATTTTCATTATCATCCTATGGCCCACTTGGAAGTTTTTGGCCCTAGTTGAGAACCACTATTCTGTACCGTTTAAACGATTTGTACGTTTCCCTTTCTCTACTCTTATATAACACATTTTAAACATGCTCTGTATTTCTCTGTAATGCCTTCATAATGCTTTATACATTTTCTCTGCATTCTATAACATGATCTATACCCTTCTATAATCCACTGATACTTTATAACCTCTCTCTTTTCTTATATAACACGCTCTGTAATGACAGTTACATAATTTAATAATCACTCTGTAATGCTCTATACATTATGTCTTCCTTCTGTTACACACACTATAATCCTGTGATATCCTTTCTCTAACATTAAGGTATCTGAAACCTTACAGATTGTTTCTTGCTTTATCTTGTCCTTACCATCTTCTCACATTTCTGTTGTCTTAACAGCATCTCTTCGAGGAATGCAGGAAGAGTATCAGAAAAAAGCGCTGAGCGCTTTCCAGAGGTGATTGAAGAGCCCATGATAACAATATCGTGCATATTCATTACCGTGATATATCGCATTACCGAATACCGGCACAAGTCTATTTCAGACTGTCCTAAATTTAACTAACTAAATCTCTCTCTCTTTCTCTCTCTCTCTCTCTTTCTCTCTCGCTCTCTCTCTCTCTCTCTCGCTCTCTCTCTCTCTCTTTCTCTCTCTCACACACACACACACTGATGAAACGCTCTGTTTCTCTCTCTCAGGGCACAGAGTCTGTCCCCCACTGATCATCTAGCTGTTTTCTACCTGGCGCTGCAGCTGGCTGTATCTCGACAGGTAGGAGAATCAACATCTGCTGTTTACATACAGGTAGTGAGAATGAAAACATTTCGCTCTCAGATGATGGTCCTCTCCATTTTGCTCTTGATACCTAGGATGATGCCTTGATACCTAGGTGATGCATTTGCACATGGTTAAATTAATCTGCATCAAGCCACATCTAGGGCTGGGCTATATGGCCAAAAATATTATCACAATATATTTTTTTTCTATATCATTCGATATTGATATTTATCACAGTATACATTTTATACCATTAAAGAGGAAGGACATGCACTCCACATGTTTGTTAGACCTCAGGAATGAATGTAATCAAAAATTATGTAAAATGAAATTAATTCTAATAAAACGAACAGTTTCATTTATCTTTTAAAATGTAATCAAATTAAAATATAACAATCAAATAATATATAACAATTCATTTACAACAGAACAGAACTTGTAAACTGTACAAATTAAAACAAGAATGAAAAAAATATATTGGTTGTATGATATAATTTGATGTAATGAATATAATGTTTTAATAAACTTTATCAATAAATATTTTTTCGATAAATATCAATATTGATTTATCACTCAACCCTAGCCACATCTCACTCTTCTTACTATGGAAACTTTATTTTGCCTTTATTTCCCTCTCAGTCTGCCTCTCTCCCCAGATGTCAGTCTGTTATTTTTCCTTCTCATTTCTCTCTCGCTCCATTTAAACAATCATCTAATAAAAGCGCCTCTTGTGTGTGTGTGTGTGTGTGTGTGTGTGTGTGTGTGTGTGTGTGTGTGTGTGTGCGGGGCATAGAGGCAGGGCATAGAGGACCTACAATAATGTACAGTATTTGAAAAATAATGTGTTTTTTGAACATTAAAGCAT
>NW_015548239.1:576492-594437 GCF_001515605.1 Sinocyclocheilus anshuiensis | reverse complement strand
TGTGTGTGTGTGTGTGTGTGTTAATGTCAGATTTCAGAGGCTCTTGGTTATGTACGACAGGCGTTACAGCTGCAGGGCGATGATGTTCATTCACTGCACCTGCTGGCCTTGCTGCTGTCAGCTCAAAAACACTACCACGATGCTCTCAACATCATCGAGATGGCCCTCAGCGAATACCCTGAGAACTTCATGTGAGTCCAACACACTCACAGTCACTGTCACACTTTATCTAACCTCTCGAGCTTGTAGTTAGATGTAGCTTTGTTTTTTGCCTGCGCTGAGTTGATACAGTTGTCAGAAGCCAATCCGAGAACGGGAAGGAGCCTATTCTTGGATCAGAGAACCAATCAGATGATTCCATGTTCTTTTGCACACACATACATACACACACAGTGGCAGGCAGTGTTTAGACATTTAGAGGCATGCCACAGTGCCCACTCTAATGAGAATGTTTGTGTTTGCTGTAGCAGCTGGGATAGATGGGTACATATCTGCTGCTGGCATCTTCAATTAGACGAGTTAGTTAGACGAAGTATGCGTGTGTGTGTGCTGGATGTATGAAGCACTGGGCAGTCCCCATGCAAATTCCCTTCTCATTCAGTTTGATCAGAGTCCCCTCCATCTCTGTATTTGTGTGTGTGTGAAGCTGTGTGCTTCAGCCACTTACATGATAGAAAAAAATATACTACAGCTTTCTTTTTCCTCCAATCCTATGGCCCTCTTTTTCACCCTGTTTTTCCCCTCAGGGTTTTGGTATTGTGCATATGTGTGTTTGTCCAGTTTGTGTGTGTGTTTCCATGCATTTTGCTTCATTGCCTTGAAAGGAAATGCACCAGAACATCCAGCCCTTTTTATTCCACACACACGCGACAGGATTAAATCAGCGATTGTGTAGGCGTCCTAGCAGCGTAGTGTGCAACTACAGCAGAGATGAAAGCACGGCTAATGAGAATGTGCCATCAGCTCTCTGAATTGGCTGAACTCGGACCAGCATGGCCTACAGAGAATGCAGCGCGTGTTTAAAGCGCTAACCAATCTCTGTTCAGCTCAGAGTCGAGCAGCTGCAACGACAGCGAGCTGTTAAAGAGCAGACTCTATATATGGTATCTGCTTCACACATAAACACACACACACCCCGGCTGGATCTCTTCACATGCTGCCATATCTGATTATAGAAATGCCCATCTGCACTCTTGATGGTGGGACTTTCACTCAGCTTGAGCAGATCTGCTGTCTGCAGAAATGTGTGTGAAATACATGTGTTATTAGGGGATTCTGTGCATCTCATTAGCAGAGATTAACAACACTAGACAAGATACAATACTCAACAAACATTCATCCACATATGCACAATATACAAAACAACACTCAATATAACAAAAAACATAATTTGGATTATTGTACATATATTTTAATATTAAAGTACATATAAGGTTAATATTTGATATTTAATTGTTTTCCTATTTATATTTATATTACATTTGCTGTCATTCTATGCTCATTTGAAGTTAAAGTTACAGTTAAAATGCCGTTAAAACAGTAATATTGTGAAATATTTTTACTGTTTTCTATTTTTATGTGTTTAAAAAAAAATTATTTATTCCTGATGGCAAAGCTGAATTTTCCGTGGCCATTACTCCAGTCTACAGTGTCATATGAGCCTTCAGAAATCATTCTAATATGCTGATTTGCTTCTCAAGAAACATTGTGCTGCTAAACATTTTGTGTGGAAACGGTGATACATTTTTTTAGGATTCTTTGATGAATAGAAAGTTCAAAATACCAGTACATATTTGAAGTATAAATCTTTTATAACATTATAAATGTCTTTACTGTCACTTTCAGTGTTGGGGAAAGTTACTTTTAAAAGTAATGCATTACAATATTGCGTTACTCCATAAAAAAGTAACTAATTATGTTGCTTAGTTACTTTTTATGGAAAGTAATGTTACGTTACTTTTGCGTTAATATAAAATATAAATATAAAAGCCTTTTCACACCAAAAGTGAAATGAATAAGCCTCAGGCTGAAGGAAATGTAAATTTACGTCCGTACACTAGAATGCAGAAGAAGAAATTTCAACACACTTCAGCAATAAAAAATAAAAAAAGACACACAAATGTTTGTCTTGAGTAATTTTTGCTCATTAGTATGGTTGAACTGGATCATCGAAGGTCAGAAGCAAAAACATTGGTTAATAGAATGGGATAAAATACATAAAGGATATTTGTGTTGTTTAACATTTAATTATTGCAGGTTTGCGTCATATTCTGAGTTGCATTATTTAATTCATTTTGAGGAATACTGAATCTGTGTTGTTGTTTTTTTGTGAGTGAGATGAATTAATTCATATTCATATTTATTTTAGAACTACAGTAACATCTTCTGATTTCTCTCAACGTGGGGACAGGAGAGCTGTCAATCAATAAATTGGAAAAAAAGTACTTATTTGAAAAAGTAACTCAGATATTCTCTTGTAAATTAAAAAGTAATGCGTTACTTTAATAGTTACTTGAAAAAAGTAATCTGATTACGTAACTTGCGTTACTTGTAATGCGTTACCCCCAACACTGGTCACTTTTGATCAATTCAATGCATCCTTGCTGAATAAAAGTATTTCTTTAAAAAAATTTTAAAAACTTCCTGACCCAAAACAAAGGTAGCTGGCAGCATTTAAATGGTTGATTTTAATTTTTAGTGTTTAATTTTTAATGTATTTAGACAAGTAAAATCAGCAATTTATGGGTTAATGGTCATAACATAAAAATAATGATTGGCTTATCAGTATCGACCAGAATTGATACATTTCACAACACATATGCACAATATACAACACAACATTCAATATAACATGAATACATAACACATATACACAATATACAATACATCATACATTCACAATAGACCAAACAACATGCAATATACCTGTACAGTTGAACAACGTATTCATGGACGTTTATTTTTCTCTCATTGTTCAGTTTATTGTACCATAGAGAGAAATCTATTGATATGCTCTGTTGATTTATTTGAAGTTATCCCAGCACAAAGGGACGAATCAGCTTGACCTTGGTTTAAAGTTTTGTATTTAAAGGGCGTGCAGAAGAGATTAAGACTGATTTATCTTTATCTGTGTTCAATAAACGCTTTTCTCTGTTTATTAAATACTTAATTAGACATTCAGATGGACGGAGAGTGATAATAAACACTTTTTTTTGTCTGTGTAGTCTATTATTCACAAAGGTGAAGTTGGAGACATTGTGTCGAGGTCCAGAGGAGGCGTTACTCTCCTGCAAACGCATGCTGCAGATTTGGAAGTCCTGTTACAACCTCACCAACCCCAGGTACACACACACTCCAGCTGTTGACACATGAATGCTAGAAGCTCAAGTGTCGGCACTCACCATCACACATAAGACAGCACAGCATGTCTCTCTGACTGTAAGGAGCTCACCACACCTTCATTAAAAATAAATAAAAGCACAGCTCATACCACTGCTGCATACTATGATTCAGTCCTGCTTTCTCTCATTCTAATGGCTGAAATACCCGCCCCCCACTGCCAGAATACTCCAGCTTTTCCTGTCAAACTGTCCTGAACTCAGTACCTGGTAACAATCCACCAGAGACCAATTAGTGCCTGGACACTGTAACCAAACTATGCCACATATTCAGAGTCCCTCCGTCCAAACCCTGGGTAGCGCTACTTTATCAGAGGACCACTTGTGCTCATCCTCCCTAAACCCCACCAAAGTAGTCCTCGAACCCTAAACAGTTGCAACACTGTCAGATGTTTTTGTGCGCATTCCAGAGACAGTATGAGGACACAGAGACAGACCACATCTAGAAATATGAATGGGAGAAACCGTGCATTAGTGAAATTTCAGTATAATTTTGTGAGCAAAAAAATGCCTTTTGTCAATGTCTTTTTTTAGCAATGTATGAAGCACAGCTCACACAGTAGTCAAACCAAGCAGCCTTCTGGCCACTGAGTGAACTCCACAGTCTCCACAGATGCATGGTTCTTTTACTAAGTGATCGGATTCATGATTTATTTATTTTTTTTGCCTGGTTAACAATAAAATGGGTGAAATTTCATTACACCTACATTAATAGCTCGATCCGAGGCATATCTGTAAATCATTTCATCAAGACTTGGGTTTGGGCTCTTTTTGATTTGGACCAATAAGCAACCACTCCAGCAGCCATTCTCAATATGCAAGTAACCACAATGTCCTGACAACCACCCTTTTTATACTCCTTTTAAGATGAATAGTGTTGCAGAAGCATTGTGGTTGTGTGTGCAGAAGCACTGTGCCATGAGATGCTGAGTGAAATTTCTGAGGGTTTCATCATTCTGTGTGTATTGATGTGCAAGTATCATGATATCCTCTGTCTCCTGTCTGAGTGCTTGACTCGTTCTCTAATTTTATCGTCTTAATTGCCTCTTGCTTCTTGTCCTCTCTCGGTGTGTATAGTGATTCTGGGAGGGGGAGCAGTCTGTTAGACAGAGCTGTTGCTGACCGTCGCCAGCTGAACGCCATGACACTACCTGACTTCAGTGATCCAGAGACAGGTGAGCGCGCACATGCACACACACACAAATTAATGTCCACATATCTGTATCTCTATTGTTATTGTGGTAACAGCTTTTTTGCCCTACCCTTTTTGGTGAGTTTGCATCACCATGACAACAGACATCAGCTTTGCTGTCATTTTATCTGTATTTCCTGCATATGTCTTTCTCTTTCTCTCTCAAACACAGATTTAGATTTAGAATGAATGGCCTAATGAGATGATGGGTTAATGCATTTTGTAATATACTTTTATTTTTTGAATTTCTAAAGCTGTAATCCTTGTAGAAGGGTCATATCATGAAAATATTCTTCTATTTTTATTTTTGAAGTTCTATGCAAACATACTGTATTTATACTTCAGAGCTGTTTTTTTTTTTTTGTCCAAAAAGTCATTTAGTTGAAACTAAGTTGCAAAAAATAGGGTTTCTGACGTCAAAACACTGTTTAGTGTTAAGCAACTTGGCCTGCCAAGTCATGGTAAGGTGATTAGAAGGAAATAGGATGGATGCTATAATTCCTCAACACAAGAAAAATTTGTGGTTTAACCCCTTTAATTCCTAAAAGAACAATAGGCCTTTATTCAGTACTTCGTGTGAAAAACTGCTTTGACTCATTTCAGTTTCAGCTAAATTTACATGAATTTTCCCAGTATCTTGTGCAGTGAGTAGAGTAATTAGATAAAGAGGGCTGAGATGAGTGCAGGTGTTTATTTGCTGTGTTTGCACAGCAGTGATGGTGGAGGGTTTCTGTGCTGTGTATGCAGACAGTAAACATGTCATCTTGCCTCTGTGATTCAGCAGTTACCCATTTTCTTTACAACCTTATCTTTCTGTTCAGTTCTGGCTATTTATTTATTTTATTTAATTTTTTAATTTTTTATTTATTTAATTATTTACATTTTCCATTATTTTTATGGCTGTCAATCAATTAAAAATTTTTATTTACTTTGTAATTTTAGTTTAATTTAATTTAATTTAATTATTTTCTTTACAAACTTATCTTCCTGTTCCAGCTGTTCAGTTCTGGTTATTTATTTATTTAATTTAATTAATTTTTAATTTATTTATTTATTTACATTTTCCATATTTTAATGCCTGTCAGTCAATTAAAATTTTTATTTACTTTGTAATTTTAATTTAATTTAAATTTACAGAATTTACATACAGGTCAGAACTTAAAAATGCATTGTTTTTAACATTGTTTAATATAGTTCAGATTCATGTTAAATTAACACTTCCCTATGACAGCCCTAATTATTTAATGTCTTTTTCATTCTGTATTCACTGGGATTGATTTTAATATTCTTTTTTTTCCTCAATATTCTGTTTCCCCAAATAATTTATCATGAATTTTTTTTAATATCACATTCTTTTCACTTTCTCATTTATTATTCCTAGCCTCTCATGCCTCTTCCTCCATCTCGGGGTCAGAACCTGTATCTCCTCTTTTTCCTCTTTCATCCTTCTATTCTTCACCTCCACCCAAGACCGAATCCACCCAGAGGCGCAGCAGCCATGCTTTCTGTGACCACGCCCCCCGCCGACGCTTCTCCTCCGCCAGTAATTCACTGTGCACCTTGTGTGTGTTTTTCGGCCAATAGCCTGGCATGAGTCTCCTCTTACTAGCCAATCCCCTGCCCCTAACTGCACTGCTCTGCCTGCATAACCCCACCTACCAGCCCAATTCAATTGGGATTTGGTTAAGTGTTTGGTGACTTGTTTGCTGCTGTAGTTTGGATTGGCAATGAAGCTGTGTTTGGGTTTTAAGGCCTCATTTTGAAGACCATGGCCTCTAAAGACCTTCAGGCACTAATGGATTTGTAATGTGGTGATTTTAACCTGCCCACGAAGCGATTTTCCCACCAATTTTCAGGCCATATTTACACTTTTTTCTAGTTTGAAGTATAGTGAAGAAAAAAATCTTAAATGCACAAATTATGTGAATAAGCGATTGAGTCCATGTACTTTTGTTTCAAGAGTTAGATGTAGCTCGCTCTACTTTTATGGTGTGTCAAGTTATGGCTTATATCAGCTGTAAAAGGCCATTAATTGAGTACAGGGCTGTTATAAGACTGTAAATGCCACTGGCAGGATGATGTGATGGTGTGGGTTCAGGGATCCAGTGGCCCGTGAGACTGACGCTAAGCACTTAATCTCCACTGAGAGGCTCGTGGGGAAACGAAAGACAGAGAAGCAGTGACACTTACTATCAGCCGTTTAAGACCTGGGATCATATCCACACTCGTATCTTCAGAGAGAGAGAGAGAGAGAGAGAGAGAGAGAGAGAGAGTTCATCTACAGATTTCCTGTGTTACTCAAACTCACTCATACTGCAGTTTTGTCACCTTTCTCTTCATCTAAGATACATTCTCCCTCTGGCCCTGTTTACATTATGTATAAACATCTGTCTCAGGCAATCGCTGTCAGATTGCTATTTATGTCTGTACATGTAAATGCATATATTTACATGCATTTTCTGATCAGCTTTTGATGGGAGAGTTTCTGGTTTTGTGACGGTATACACTACCATTCAGTGGGTTTGATAAGAGTTTTTTTTTTTTAAGGATTGAATTCTTTTATTCAGCAAGGATGCATTAAATTGCTCAAAAATGGCAGTAAAGACATTTATAATGTTACAAAAGATTTCTATTTCAAATATTTTCAACTTTCTATTCATCAAATATATAGCACCGTTTCCAAAAAATATTAAGGCAGCACAGCCATATTCAAGATTGATAATAAAAAGAAATGTTTCTTGAGCACCAAATCATCAAATTAGAATGATTTCCGAAGATTCATATGACACTGAAGACTGGAGTAACGACTGCTTAAAATGTGACTTTGCCATCACAGGAATAAATAGAAAACTGTTTTAAATTGTAATAGTATTTCACAATATTGATGTTTTTACTGTATTTTTGATCCAATAAGTTCATCCTTGGTGAGCATATAAGGCTTCTTTCAAAAACTCATAACCTCATAATCAACCCCATATTTTTCACTTACTGTATCAGTTCAAGTCAAATAAACTGGAAAAATAGACAGTGGAGTCAGACATAACTGCCAATAAGTGGTTATTTTATAGTCAAAGTGAACCAGCAAAGTATGGTTTGCAAAGGCCCGCCACACCGCCACAAATAGATTTTCCAAAAGGCTTTGACTTCGTTGAATAAACTTGAGCACTGTACGTTTCAAAATCAAAACACGCACGGGTGTTTTTATATAAATGTATATTTTTTGAAGGGAACCGATTGTCTTTAGAAAAGTTTTGATATCATTTTCATTTAATCTTTCCTATAATGCCTGATAAAGTAGCGTTCATGAGCGCAGCAGCCGTTACCGGGGAAACCGCTATTTCTGCCGCTCCTAAAGCGCCTCCTGCTGGCAGAGAATGAATTTGTACTTTCAATAAGCCCGTCTGCTGTTTTATATTTACATTATATACATATATATTTCCCCCAGGGGAAGTGCCGCCACACATAGAGTGTAAGTCTGAGACACATCAAGATACATTAATGCTTCCACTACAAATGGGATCACCAAATTCTTGGTTTTGTACTCCAATTTAACCTTAATGATCAGACCTCCCGAGACAGATATTTCCATAATACTAGGTGTAAACAGGGTCTGTCTTTTTCTCGGTCTGTCTTCTATAATGCTGTGCGTGTGATTCACAATCTCTGCTGTTACTCACTGTGCAGTGTTTGCGCATCCAAACCATTGCATTTACACACTTACAGTGTCACGCACCTGTGCACCTGCCACCATGTGTTCGCAGAGCGTGAGAATCACAGATACAGGGTTTAAAGGGCCATTACCTGCTCAGGAGGACTCATGACACTTTGGTTTGTGGTATTAAGGCCCGTTCACACCAAGGACGATAACTATAAAGATAAAGATATAGTTCTAAAAATCGTTCTCAATATTAAAGAATAGCACACCACAACTATAACGATAAAGGCACAGAGAAACGATATCGTTGGAATCACTTTCAGAACGATTTTTTCCAGCTGATGAACAATAAAAATATTGACAGCCAATCAGATTCAATCCTGCTGTCACGAGCTTGAGAATTTAAAGCAGCAGACGAGCGTGCGCTTAGAATAAACAGACGATATTGTTCGCTGGTGTGGACGCTAATATCGTTATCTTTATAGTTATCGTTCTTGGTGTGAACGGGGCTTTACAGAAAGTCAGACAGAATCCATTTGTTTTTTGTATTATATTTCTGTTTTTGTAAACTTTCTGTTGTGGTGGTTGTTGTTGTTGTTTTGGTTCTAATTTTTTATGAGTAATTGCCCCCTTTTTGTTGTTCTTTTTGGTTTCCAAGGCAACCTTCCAGATGCTTTCTTTCATGGTTTTGACTCTTTTATTGGGGTTTGTAAGTAGTCTTGCTGTTACTACTCTGCCTCTATACACACACACACGCACACACACACCTGCTTCATTGCCTCGCTGGCCTTCTCCCCCTTAGCAGAGTGCACCCACCACCTGTCTGTTAAGACACTCCAACACACTCCGGCATAATGTGTTCAATGAACGCGTTGCCTCTTACCTTTTGTTTTACCCCCTTATTGTGTGTCCTCTCCTGGCGTTTTGTGTCCCAGGCCTCTTTGTGCTGAAGAGAGATGTAAATGCACTCATTTGGCCTCAGTTCTTAATAATTAAAGAGACAGTATTGTTCCTCCAGGCCTTTCAAACAGGGTTTAACGCATACTGCTACTTAAAGCCAAATATTTATGCTCTGTTTGGATTCTGACCTTTTAGTTCTAATGATACACTTAGTTATTATTATATAAGTATATTATACAAGTATATTATTATTATACTTGTTATTATTATTAATGGTATGGCAAGTATCTCTATTACTTTTGATCATTATTAGGATTAGTATTATAAACAGCGCTTTATTATACTCCGAAACAGCTTGTGCAGTGTCTATGCTACAGACATGAATACCACTTTAATCCTACATAGATATTAAAAAACTATTTACCATTTTTTCCCCCCATTTACACTAATTTGTCACGTTTGATGAATTTAATGAATCCATGCTGAACAAAAGATGTATTTCTTTAATAAAAATAAAATAAAATCTTGACCCCAAACTCTTAAATGGTATATTGTATATGTAAATATACACACTACCTGTCTCTTGTTATCACAAAAGCCCTATAAAAGTGTTCTGTGATTAAAAATTAATCTAAATAATTTGGTGCCTCGGGAGAGCAATGACCTTGTCTAAAATGTGCTCTAATTTTTTAACCATTGGTCCAAAATTAGACTTAAGCTCTTTTAATTCCATTTGACAGTCCACAGTTTAATCCCAGTTTAAGATTATTGTTTCATTTTATTTGAAACCTGAGTGAAGTCAAGCACTGTAATTATTTTAAAAGTTATTTAAATATTGATTATTTGTCATTAAGGTCACTTGATATAAATTGGGTGTGTGGTATCTGATGGAACAGCACCCAGGTCTCTTGACCGTGGATCACAAGCTCTAATTTTCTTTAGTGTCTCACATTTAGCAGCTGTTTCTAAAGTCCAGGCTCTGTTAACAGAGCGATGAAACGTTTAAGAGGACGGGATTGCGGGTGTCATGATCGTGCTGAGAGGTGCTCATTTACGGCCAATTACGACACAGTATCTGGAAACAGTCATAGCTTGTAAAAATCAAAGCTAAAAACTGCTTTTGGAGTTGGAATGGAATTAATTGTTTTTGGGGACTTGAAAAATTTATTCAAATTGCTGGAGAACACTAAAAATATTGTATTGTATTAAGGAGTTAAATAACCTTTTAGCCTAATTCACTGGAAAGTAACTGGGAAATTATGTCCCCTGTATTTTACAAATAAATTAATAATGTTAAATGATTATGAATTTAAATGTGCCTGCTTGCGGAAAAAAACATTGACATATGCTGTGTACAGGTTATCGCAGGCTTCTTGGAATGCCAAAACGGGGGATGCATTACAAACCAAAGACTTTCTCCATATTTACAGCAGGTTCTTGTGAAGAAAGTACTGTCTCTTTAAAAACATATTTGCTTCTTATGTATGTGTGTGTGATTGCGTGTGATGATGCTTTCCCACTCCTAGCATGGAGCTCTATGGTCACGCTCTTTCTGCAGGCTGGTCTAATGCATCATGGGGTGTTTGAGTTTGCGTGTGTACACGCATGTGCTTAAGAGAGATGTGAAGCTGTTAACCTACTTCAGTATTCAGTATAAGTATAATAATTTTTTAAATAGAGCCTTCATTTTGGATCTTTTGCAAATGTTGTTCCAATCTGTATGACTTTGTTTTTTGTGTAAAACACAAATTGAGAAATTGAGCACAATGTCCAAGCTGCTCTTACACACAGTGAAAATGCAGATGTTGTCAAGTTCCCAAATTACAAAACAGCACCATTATAACAGCACCATAGAAGTAATCTGTTTGACTTTTGAGCTTAATTCAAAAGTCTCCTGAAGTCACATGATGGAATTTGAGTTACCCCTCCAGCGTAGCTTTCAAATTTCATTTACTGTACATATATTCATTAACATTCAAAGGTTTGGGGTCGGTAAGATTTTTTAAATGGTTTTTAAAGAAGACTCTTATGATACAACAAGGCAGCATTCATTTGATCAAAATACAGTAAAAACAATCATATTGTGAAGTATTAATATAATTTAAAGTAATAATTAAACGTTTAAAAGAACAGCATTTATTTGAAATAGAAATCGTTTGTAGCATTAAAATGTATTTATTCTCACTTTTGATCAGTTTGAGGCATCATTGCTGAATAAAAGTGTTAATTTCTTTCAAAAGAGCATAAATCTTACTGCCCCCAAACTTTTTAACGGTAGTATATTAATGCATTTGACAACATGTTGTGTCAGGAAGTGCGATTAAAATGAGAACAAGAGTCATTAAGGTTTGGAACAACATGAGAATAAGAAACATGGCCAAATTTTCATTTTTGGATGAACTTATATACTGTTATATTTGAATAACCTAGAACAGATATAAATGTTCTGTTTCACAGTTTAAATTTGTTCATTCTTGTGGCCTCTGTGAGTTTTTAAAGGCTGTGGTATAGGACATTCATGAAGAGGTCCCCTGGAAGCCTTTTAAACTCAGTACACATAGGGTCAGATTCTCAGTGTTTGGTCCATTGATCCATGACTTTGTCCACCGTCGCCATAGAAACGCTAAACATAGGAGCAGCAGCTATGGATTTGACTCAACAGGCTCATTGCTAAAGAGAAAGAAACTGAGATGTACAGGGATCGATTTCAGTCCGAATGTGTTTTATGTCCCACTGGTCTGGTCGATAAAATCCAGCCAGTGACTCATAGAGACTCTTGAGGATCCTAATGTGTTCCTCTGAACCCCGACAGAGACTTTAATGACCACACTGATGCCCTGACCACAGCTCTGCTGGGCAGCCGCACGTCCAGACAAATAGGGAATCTGTGATCGCTGAACTGCAGGGGGCAATTTTTCATTTCAGTTCAGGAAACTAATGTGGTGTCTTCAGTTCATCTCCTGAATCTGGCAAATTGAAAAGGAACTGAGGCTAAATCTGTCATTTATTGGTAAAACTGCTCACCCAGAACTGAAGGTCATTTGCTGCTGGCTGCTGAAAATTCAGCATTGTCATCATAGGAATAAATTACATTTTAAAATGTATTCAAATAGAAAACTTACTTTATATGGTAATAATATTTCACAATATTACTGTTTTTACAGTATTTTTGATTTACCGACCTCAAAGTTTTGAACGGTGGAACACAAAAGTAGACATTTTGAAGATTGTACAAATCGCTTATTGAATGCAGTTATAAAAAATAGAAATTGTAGCACTGAAGCTTCAAATTGATGCAAAAATCTATAAAAATATCATAAAAGTGGTCCATTTGATTTATGGACTGTATTCAGATGGCTTACAATTAGGGTTTCGATTCAAATCGATTAATCACGATTTATCGCATCCAAAATAGAAGTTTGTGTTTACGTTATATATGTGTGTGTACTGTGCGTGTATGTATATATAAACACACACACATACATGTATATATTTAAGAAATATATGTAATATACTGTATATTTAAAGTTATATATAATATAAATCATATATACATATGAATAGATATATACATATAAATATTTCTTAAATCTATACATGTATGTGTGTGTATTTAGGTATACATATAAATATACGCAGTACACACACATATCATGCAAACACAAACATTTATTTTGGATGCGATTAATCAATTTGACAGCCCTACTTACAATATACATGTGTGAGGAACAGACCTAAATAGAGTTGTTATTCACTGAAAATTATGAATATTCAGTTTTTATGAATGAATTGTTCTTTTAAGTCTGATCTTTTTAGTGAATCATTTGATGATACTTTCAAATTTCAAATGATTGTATATGAGAACCAGAATGTAATTTTAGTTGAATAATCCATTTAATTGAAAGCACTCTATTTCAAGCCAAGCAGACAGGAGAAAACAGCCTCATGAAATTTGGTTTACATTTTACAGCCAGCACTTTTAAAATGCAAGATTTGGTACATTTGTGGAAAGTAGCTGCAAATGTGCAGAGCTTCATTTTTTCACTGTTAATAATTTTATGCTGTTTGTGTTTAAGTGGTGTGTGCAAGTGTGCTTGTTTTGAATTTTGTCCACGTTTTGGAAATTCTGAGAGTTGACTACAGATTGTTGGATCTCTGAATCTTTGTCATGGTGTTTCTTCACCCCTGTGTTTCCTAAAATTACCTCACTCTAACTTGCCTAGAGATTAGAAATGACTAGTGTTCATTTGTTTTTAAATCTTGAACATTAGAATAGAAAAACGGTTACAGATCAAGAAATTTTCAAATCAAGAAATTTTCAAACTTGAACACTTATATGTTAAATATATAAGAACAAGTGTTTAATAATATTTTGAATTAGCGTTTTTTCTTTTTTGCATTTTCAGTTTTTTTTAGTAATTATGTTATGTACTTTATATTTTTATTAGTTTCAATGTTTTAGCTTTAATTTATTTTTATTTCAGTTTCTGTTTTAGTCATTTTAGCATTTTATTTTACTTTGTTGCCAAGTCAACAGTAATTCTTTACAATTTTTCATCAAATGTTTATATTTAATTTTATTATAGCTTTAATTCAAATAATGATTTTTAATAGTTTTGATTTTAATATTATTTTTAATTAACAATAATAGCACTGTTGAGAACAGGGATGAGCTGTGATCAAACTGTTTGGCCTTCATGTGTATATAAACAATATTCTAGATCAGAGTTTTCACTGAGAGGCCTGACTGGTAATGTCTGGAGTGTTGTGGTTGTTTGTAGAGAGGCTTCTATTTCCACTGCACTCTATTTCCACTGCAGGTTCCATCCACGCCACCTCCATAGCAGCGTCACGGGTGGAGCAGGCACTGTCTGAGGTGGCCTCTTCCCTTCAGAGCAGCGCTCCGAAACAGGGACCCCTCCACCCTTGGATGACCCTTGCCCAGATCTGGCTGCATGCAGGTATAAACCTCACCCATAGCCCTAATTTGCATACTTGTAACATAAGTCAAGCCCGCATTCGATATTTACAGTGGGTATAGAAAAGAATCACCCCCCATTATAATAATCACATTTTGTTGCTTTGCAGCCTGAAATGAAGACGGACACAGTTTTTGTTTTATCCATCTGTATTTACAAATGATAACAAATTATAACATCCAAGTGAACGATATAACACCAACATTTCAGAAAAAAATTTAAAAACCAGAATCACTGAGTTGGAAAAAGGATCACCCCCTTGTGTCAGTATTTTGTTGAACCACCTTTTGCTTTAATTACAGCCTTTAGTCGGTTGGGATTTGTCTCTACTAACTTTGCACATCTAGACAATATTTGCCCAATTTTCTCTGCAGCACTGCTCAAGTTCAGTTAAATTTGATGGTGACCGTTTGTGGACTGCAGTCTTCAATTCATTCCACAGATTTTCAATGGGTTTAAGTCTGGGCTTTGACTAGGCCATGCAAGGACATTCACCTTTTTCTCCTTCAACCACTGTGTGCTCAGTTTCGCTGTGTGCTTTGGGTCATTTTCATGTTGGAAGGTAAACCGTCTTCCCATTGACAACCTCAAGAATTTGACGGTATTTTGGCCCATCCATTTTTCCTTCTATCCTGACAAGTGCTCCAGTCCCTGCTGCAGAGAAACACCCCCATAACAGAATATTACCACCTCCATGCGTTACTGTAGGAATGGTGTTTTTGGATGGTGAGCTGTATTAGATTTCCACCAGACATATTGTTTGGTGTTGAGGCCAAATAATTAAATTTTAGTCTCATCTGCCTCAAAATCAAAGCTCAGTCATGACTGCATGTGGCCTTTCTTGAGGAGTGGCTTTTTTCTTGCAACCCTCCCATACAAGCCACATTTGTGGAGAATTAGTGATATTGTTGATCACTCTTTGTCATAAATTCCTGCAACTGCTTCACAACTTTATCCCGGAGATCTTTTGACAGTGCCTTATCAAGCTGATCACAGTTGAAAGTCAAATGGCTTTGTGTGCCATTGAGAAGGTGATTAGCTACACCTGATAGAGTTTACAAGTCATTTTTAGGAGGGGGTGATCCTTTTTATAAATCAGTGATTCTGTTTTGTTTTGTTTCCTGACATGTTGGTGTTATATCTTTCACTTAGATGTTATAAGTTGCACTGAGTAAATATAACTAGATGAAACAAAAACTGTGTCCGTCTTCATTTTAGGCTGCAAAGTAACAAAATGTGATTATTTTAAAGGGGGTGATTCTTTTCTATACCCACTGTACATTGTAAATGGTCCGGGACGGGTTTAATAAATGGCAATAAAATATAGCTTAAGTTCTAAACAAACTGTAATAGAACACCATGTTTAAATATAGACAGCTTATTCCTCGCTGCTTTGTGAACCCAAGTTGTTATTAATAGCTTCCTTTGTCCAAGCAAATACATTAGGAAAAACCAAATCCAGCAGGATCAAATTACCCATCTGGAAGCTTTTGCTTTGTCTACAATCAGCATTTATGAATAGACAAGCAATTGTGCTTACTTATGACTGAATTAAATGCATTGAAGTTTAGGAAAGTTCTGCATCTTCATGGACTTGATGCAAGCAGCTCCAAAGTCATGGGTTTGATTCCCAGGCCACATAAGTACTGATAGAAAAGCATGAATGCACTGTAATTAGGGGCGTGCAAGTGTTTTTCTGCTGGTACCATAATAATAATAATAATTCATTACATTTATTTAGCGCTTTTCTAGGCACTCAAAGCGCTTTACATTGTCAGGGGGTATCTCCTCATCCACCACCAGTGTGCAGCATTCACCTGGATGATGCGACGGCAGCCATAGTGCGCCAGAACGCCCACCACACACCAGCTTATTGGTGGAGAGGAGACAGAGTGATGAAGCCAATCAGTAGATATGGGGATTGTTAGGAGGCCATGATGATCAGAGGCCAATGGGCAAATTTGGCCAGGATGCCAAGGTCACACCTCTACTCTTTTCGAAAGACATCCTGGGATTTTTAATGACCACAGAGAGTCAGGACCTCTGGTAAACCATGGCTGGTTTAGGATGATCTTTTTCATTAAGAGCCAATATTTGCCCCCTTAAATTGATTTCCAGGGGTATTTTTATCTTTATAAGGGCAATTTTTTTGTCTTTTATGTCAAATTCTTACATTTTATAGAATACATTTAATTAGAAAAATAAGGCATCATAGGGCTTTTAGCAATCAAATTAAACCAGGATCAACAAAAGTCATCTGTGCTTTGCCAGTGCGGCACAGAAGCTGCATCTTGTATTTACAATAACTGTTTAATGCAGTTCAGAGGTGGCCTGAACGCATTTACACTGTAATTACAATTGCAGAAATAATAAAATGACAGTAATGTGTTAAAATACAATGTTGAATATTTAAATGTTAAATGATTTTGAAAAGGAAATGATACTTTAAATATGAAACTTAACCTGCCAATCTTAATGAATGAGTCACTGAATCATTCATTCAAACGATTTGTTCAAAACGACTGATTCGTTCAGTAACAAATGTTGTTAACTAATAATAAAACTATTCAACATTTTGTTAATTAAAATAAAAACCTGAAATAATATTTGAAATGTTAGAAATGATTGAAATTAGAAATAAACTAAAATAAAAGTAAACTGAATTAACTGCAATAGAAGATAAAGTTGAAGTACTAAAACTATAAACTGAAATAAAAAAATAAATAAATGTAAGCTAAATAGAACTATTTAAAAGCAACAACTAATACAAATAAATAAGCACATACAAAAAAAGGTTAAACTAAAATTTAAATGAAATGAGAATTAAAAAAATAGACAAAATATTAATAAACACTATAATGGTATATAAATGATACTAAAACTGAGCAAAATTGGGATACTAAAATAGAAAAAGCATTTGCCAAATGAAAATCCTTTCATTTGTCATCTCAGAATAAGACCATCAACTCTACTAAGACTAATTATTACAACTCTTACTAAGACTAATTATTCTTTAACCAGCTTGACTGTCTCTGAGCCAAGTAAGGGAACCTTAGCAGGACTTGGCAGGGTGAGAAAAAGTAAACGTGCTTAATAGTCACTTTCCCTGGAGTTTGTTGGCTGAAGAGGGAGGACACCCCTCCAACGTTAATCTCCCATCAGTCTCTCTGTCTCATCACTGTTTGTGAGCTATGAAACGGTTGAGGCTGATGATGTAGCTGACAGCCTATCTGAGAATCACATTTCCTGTGTGAATCCAGGTGAGAAATAAACTCAACGATCAGTCACCACAACAATGCTTCTTTCACTGTTTTCTCTTTCTCTGTCTTTCCACAGCGGAGGTGTATATTGGAATGGGAAAGGCGGCGGAGGCAACAGCGTGTACACAGGAAGCAGCCAACCTGTTCCCCATGTCCCATAACGTGTTGTTTATGAAGGGTCAGGTGGCGGAGCTGCGGGGGAACGTGGACGAGGCCAAGCGTTGGTACGAGGAGGCGCTGTCCATCAGCCCCACCCACGTCAAAACCATGCAGAGACTGGTGAGCACATGCTTTTTATCCACTAACTGAAACCCTTTTGCAGTTTTACATTTTTATTTTGTTTGTTGCTCCCCACAATGCAGTTGATTTCAGGTTTTACTCTTCTTGTGGGAACATTTGGTTGTGTGTTTGTGGGATCGCCACACTGAGATGGAGGAGAGAGGCAAGATCTCATCCCGTGTTAGTATTTAGTAGACAATGAGTCCAGGATGTGGAGACTTGTCAGAGGAAGTGTGTGTGTGTGTGTGTGTGTGTGTGTGTGTGTGTGTGTGTGTGTGTGTG
>NW_015548239.1:575121-575922 GCF_001515605.1 Sinocyclocheilus anshuiensis | reverse complement strand
TGTCTGAGAGGGTGTGTGTGTGTGTGTGTGTGTGTGTGTGTGTGTGTTGTTGTGTGTGTGTGTGTGTGTGCTGCTGTCTCCGGCTGTGTGCCTTAATAGTAAGCAGAAATGTCATGTCTTATAAAGGAGCAGCAGGAGGAAGTATTGCCCTTGTCTCTGTCAAATCTCTCTCTCTCTCTGACCTTCTTTTGTGTGTGTGTGTGTGTGTGTGTGTGTGTGTGTGTGTGTGTGTGCATGTCTGTTTATGTGTCTGACGCTGTTCTAAGAGTAGGACAGTGGACGGCATCTGAACTCTCAGAGCTGCTTAAACTACATTAACCCTTTGTTTGACGTTGGCTCATTTTTGAACTGTGTACTATAAAGAATATGTTAAAGGGTTAGTTCACCCAAAAATTGCTTTTTGTCAACAGTTCAGAAGACGTGAAATAAAGTGCGTGCATCCGTAATAAAATGTGCCTCACACGGCTCCGGGAGGTGAATAAAGCCCTCCTGTAGCGAATCCATGCATTTTTGTAAGATAAATATCCATATTTCAAATGTAATAAACACTTTTTTCTAGTGATGTAATGATTAAGCGCGAGCCGGTTGAAAATCGATTCAAATATGTGACGATTCAAAACGGTTGAGATGCTAAACAAATCGCGATTCAATTAGGGGTAGGAGTTTATATGAATGAATATCTGAGGGGAACTTACTGTCTTTAGAAAAGTTTAGATGGTATTTTTTCTTTTCATCTTGCCTCTGTATAATGCATATTAAAGGGGTCATATGATGCTTTTTTAAAGATCATTATTTTGTGTA
>NW_015548239.1:567295-574378 GCF_001515605.1 Sinocyclocheilus anshuiensis | reverse complement strand
GGGTGAATAAAGGCCTCCTGTAGCGAATCCATGCATTTTTGTAAGATAAATATCCATATTTCAAATGTAATAAACACTTTTTTCTCACTTCCGCTGACTGTCATATGCGGAAACCGTTCCTGAGGATGACGTAAGACATCGACGTTGCGTGATAAGTGACGAACGCAGAGACAAGACAAAACGCCATTCACAAATTAGAAGCACAAAATGAGGATTTGTAAAGAAAAATGTCAGAGGATTTCGATATAAGCCAAGAGGACACTGGTTTTCCTTTGCTAAAGTAAAACTTTGTTTCCTTTGCTCCTGCATTTCTCAGAGGCGCGCGCGCACATGACGCATACGTCTTACGTCATCTGCCGGAGCATCTTCCGTGTATGACAGTCTGCGGAAGTGAGAGAAAAGTGTTTATTACGTTTAAAATATGGATATTTATCTTACAAAAACGCATGGATTCGCTACAGGAGGCCTTTATTCACCCGCCGGAGCCGTGTGAGGGACGTTTTATTACGGATGCACGCACTTTATTTCATGTCTTCTGAACTGTTGACAACAAACACCTGCTTACCCCCATTGTAAAGCTTGGAGGGGCCTGGACAATTTTTAATATAACTCTGATTGAATTCGTCTGAAAGAAGAAAGTCACATACACCTAGGATGCTTTGAGGGTGAGTAAAACACAGGCTAATTTTCATTTTTGGGTGAACTAACCCTTCAAAATACCACTTTTGTGCATTCAAACCAGATTATATGACATTGTCAAAACAAATACAGATAACTGTATTTTTATAGAATTGTTTTATGGAAATACAGAGGTCTCTTTTGACACATATTTGACAAACCGAATATGAAGAACAATGAGTTTTTGCAGTACAGAAACTGTTTGAAAAATAATATCATAACTAAATTACATTTTTTAATTAAATTAAATTAAAAATACATTTAAGCATTTGTCTAATACAATAAAAACAGTAATACTGTAAAAAAAATTTGTTTTAATATATTTATATAATTTTTTAACAATTCCTGTGATGGCAAAGCTACATTTTTAGCAGCCAATAATACCAGTTACTCTAGCCTTCAGTGTCACATGATCCTTCATATATATTCTAATATTATATATAAAATAAGATGTTATTAAAAATATATAATATATAAAAATATATAAAATGTTTTTTTCCCAAACTGCTTTTTCAAATAATCTCCATTTTCAAAAACCACTGATTACATAAACTATAATTAATAATATTATATTATTAATACAAAGTAGTATAAATGTTGTAATATATAAATAATTAATTATAGTGCATTTGTATCAAAATCAAAAAAAATAATTCAGTTTTTCTATACAAATTGTGTTATCAAACACTGATCTATATAAATGACTCTATTATATTATATATCTATTATATAATTCTCTATTACAGATCAGTGGTTACTAATCAATATTTTTGATCATTCTTTTATAATTATACCATATAATATAATATAATTATACCATGTCTTAAAGGGCCATGTTGTACCTTAATTAATGAACTTATAATGATTTTTAATTTGACTCAGTTTTGAGGCTAAAAGATGTGTGCATATTATTAAATCAATAGAAAAGTTAAAATTCATTCAGAACTATATCCTAAATTTCCTGGCATCTGTAGTTTTTTTTTACCAGCAATAGTTTCCCTTTTTCTCTTTTGATTTGTCTCTCTCTGTCTGTGTTTTTGCAGGGTCTGATATTGCATCAGCTGCAGAGGTACAGTCTTGCGGAGAAGATCTTGCGTGACGCGGTGCAGGTGAACAGCACGGCCCATGACGTGTGGAACAGTCTGGGAGAGGTGCTGCAAGCGCAAGGCAATGACGCCGCTGCGACCGAATGCTTCCTCACTGCCCTGGAGCTGGAGGCCAGCTGTCCCATCTTACCTTTCACCATCATTCCCCGCACCCTCTGAGACACTCCGAACACTCACCACCGGCACAACCTCGGTCTGAGAGTCATGCATGAACCACAGCCCTTAAACACACACATAAACGCCCAAAAACTCTCCTTCTGTCCTGGAATGCCTTTCCCACCCCCTCCAACCTGTTTACCGGTTCTCAGACGTGGATCTGCTGAAAAACTCGACACAGTTATCAGTGTGAACTTTTCCACACTGCTTCACTCTCATTGTTTTTTTCCTTCCTATTCCTTCCTTTGTCTGCTAGAATCTCCACCGGCTTCTGTACATGGTAGAGGTGCCGCCCACCCTAAAAACCCCACCCCTTCCAACACTCTCATTGGTTAGTTACATACCACAGTACAAGTGGACCAATGGGAAACCTTTTCAAGCTGTTGTCAGGGTGAACCAGGTGATTGACGCAGCTGTTTCTTCAAACCACAGTGCTTCCCGAAACATACAATCTTGAGATTCTAGTAGCTGTGTGTCGTATAAACCAGTAATAACTCTGACTCAGAGACGGTCAAAAGTGTGTGTACATGTGCTGTGTGTGTTAATGGACAGTCAGAGTGTGTGTGTCCATTGTATGTGCTGATATCCAGGATATCCCTTCCTATGTGGCGTGTGCGCGTGTGTTTATTTTGAATGGAATACATGACACAGTGTTACAGTGGATCCCTGTCACACAAACACACGTAATAAAGGTTGTGTTTCCATGCGGTTGTTCCTGAGGGCAGGTGTGTCACACATGTTATGACTCCTAGAGAAACATTACATCCCCCTTTGATCAAACACTGTATTGTTTATAGACTGTATGTACAAATGTATGGCCTAGAGCAAATGGAATGGATGCCAAAAGTACAACTATTCTAAAAGTAAATATTTTATCTTGATTCTCATTAAAAGAGAAGATAAATCTAGTTTTGGACGTTTTGTTTTGTTTGTTGGTTTATTTTTCCACATTTATCATGATTCAGAGGTCAAGATTTATATTGTTGATTTATCAGAGACGTGTTAGATGTTTATTTATCTGTGTCCCAGTGGCCGTATGTTAGACGAGTGAGGACATGCATGTATTCCGTGTGTGTGTGGTGTGTGACTGTTACAGATGGACACGTTAAACTCTGAAATGCAAACTCTCTTCATAACGGTCAAAGAGAATTCAGTCATGTACAAGAGAGAAAGAGGAAGATTACGTGTGTATTTGAAGTCTTGGCAGTGTCAATCACAGGGCCAAACACAACTGGAAATGCTGTTTTATGATGTCAATAAATGATCGATTGTGAAAAATCAGTGTTTTTTGTTATTCCTTATCACATTTCGAGTCATTTTTGAGGACAGCTAATATTGCTAATGGAGCCAATATAGATATATATGTGTGTGTGTAGTAATATAGCTAACTGTGAATCTTCTCCTAATTACGACTATTTCTTACAACTGTGACTTGTTTTGGAGTTCACGTCACTTTATTTCTTATTTTAGGTGGGTGGAAACATTTTAGGCTTCGATACAAATTACAAACCTCAGTCTGTCCTCAAGGGGCCGATACAGATACTTTCATGCCTGTGCCAGCATACTGCATGTATTATTCAGGTAACTAGTTATAAAAATATCAACTGTTTAACTAACTCTGACTGAAGGTACGTTCACATTAGCCAAATATTTTTCGTGCAAAAAAACTTTCAAACCAAACGTGTCTGTTGGTCAGTGGCAAATTCACATGGCCAGCTGAACCCGATGCGAAATCCGTTCTCTTTAAATCTGTCATAACGTTGTCTCACCTTAAAAGAGAAAATTGACCATATAAAAATACCATTTGTGCTAATTTTGCTATAGCATCTTTTGTGACAGTTTGTAGAATGTAATGCAAACTTCCGTTGCATTAGGAATTGCACTCTGAAATATTTCAAAGCACAATTATGTATGAAATGGAGCTTGCATTTGCATTAACTTGTGAGTTTATAGTATGTTTCGGCCATACTTTTCCCTGTTTAATTTCTTTTCCTGTCATCCTCGTCTCCTTACATGCCCTGCTCACCTCAGCTCATGTATGTTAGAAGAGCCCACTCCTTCCCTGACTTGCAGTATGGTTGAATACCTTTAAAAAGCTCTCAAAAATTGATGAAGGTCCAAAAGCTCACAAGCAGAAAAAAATTATACAGAAAGAAAGGATGAGGTCAGCCGTCTCTGAAAAGCGAATGAATGACATGGCCTAATAAAAAGGAGTCAGGGAGAAGGAAGGTTGTGAAGTGGGAAATGTAGAAGGTGAATTATTTAATGCACTTACAGGTCTGCCTTAAATTAATGAGCGCTTACCGCTTACCGCTTGCTGCTTTACGGGACAGACCGCACTCCCAGGAGGATTCTGGGATGTACAAAAAGCTGCAGCAAGAGTTTGGTCGTTATTAAAAAGGTGCATTTTAGTGTCTGCCAGAGTGTTTATGCCTCTTGAGACTACTTCTTCGACTTATTCCCGCTGTAAAGAGCCGAACATCGTAAACAACCCAGTACAGCCACACGTTGACTCTTTGATCTGGGTCAGGAGCATATTGAACCCTAATGAGCCCTCAGTGATGCATTATTCCTCTGGCTTCTGTAAACATTACAGGCTAGTTCTGATCTCTGAGGGGTTTCCTTTGATCATCTTCAGTTGTAGAGCATCAGCATAGCCTGAAAGATGGATGAGAGGTTTGAGATGCATTTCACTGACCATTGTACAATGCAGTACCTGATTGTGCATCAGACTCCCAAACAAGACACTGAATTCATAGTGCTTACTAAGGCAGCTGACACTATATAAGTGCACATACTTGTGGTTAGCGGTTTATTCACATCCTTAACCATAAATATTAAACTTCAGTGTGTGACTCATCTCTAAACACCACTTAGCAACATACCCTAACCAACGTAATGCCCTGGCAACCGCCCACAATACCCTAACAAACACTTAGCAATGCCCTAGCAATCATTCAAAAAACCATTACACTTAGCAACACCCTAGCAACCACTCAAAATACCATAACCAACAGTTGGGAATGCCTTAGGAACCACACAGAACATCCTGTTCAACACTTAGCAATGCCCAAGCAAGTATTCAAAATACCCGAACACTTAGCAACATCATAGCAACCACATACAATACCCAAATAAACACTTTGCATTTAAATTACCCTATAGCAAAAAACCAGCAACCACACACACACTTAACAACACCCTGGCAACCTTCTACAATACCCTAACAAACACTTAGCTATGTCCTAGCAATCATTAAAAATACCCTAACACTAGGCAACAGCCTAGCAACCACCCAAAATACCATAACCAACAGTTAGGAATGCATGAGGAACCACACAAAACATCCAATTCAACACTTAGCAATGCCCTAGAAATAATTCAAAATACCCGAACACTTAGCAACACCCTGGCAACCACCCAAAATACCCCGATAAACACTTAGCAATAGCAAATATTTTAGACAAAAACCTATTAGAAGACCTTGGCAACTGCATAGCAACACCCTAGTGACCACCCAGCACTGATGCAGCAAGTTTTGCATGGGCAAGAATCGTGTTTGTGACATAACGTTCAGTAAGTGTCATTTGATTTAATGTAAGGTAAAATGCAATGTAAATGTTCAGTGAAAGGGATCATAAAATGCGAATATCTAGTGATTATAAATAAGTATGTGATATGGAATAAGCTTTCTCTGCGGTGGTCTCTCTCTGGATGGTGGCTCATGTTTCATTGGTATTATTGCTCTGATCCTGTCATTGATTGGCAGCCCAGCTCAATTCTCACATCAGATAGCAGCGAATCAATAAGAGAGACTCCAAAGGAAGTTTGATTTTTGTAGGGTGAGCTCACATTCTCACACAGCCATGGGAAAGTTTGTCTGATGTCCTGTCAAAACCTATACAGAACCATTAGAGACATAAAGGGATAGTTCACCCAAAAAATGAAGTTATATCATCATTTACACACTTTCCACTTCTGTATAAGTTTCTTTCTTCTGTTGAACACAAGATTTTTTTTTAAGAATGTCGGTAACCAAACAATTGACGGTAGCCATTGACTTCCATAGAATTATTTTCCACACAATAGAAGTCAATGGCTACCTTTATAGGGATTGTTCACCAAAAAATTAAGTTCTGTCATCATATTGTTTCAAACCCCACCAAATTAATAACCCCTCATTTTAGTGCAAAATCTCTGATGTTTCTGACATATTCCATTATTTCTTCAGAAGTTCTGCTATAGTGATTGCCCATGGATCCAAATGCCCTCTCCTCACATGCCCGTCCACATGTTCTCTGGCGATTATCCCACTGAGGGGTGTTGCCATTGCTCAAGGACATTTACTGTCATTTGTCCCAACAGTATTAGCTTAGCATATAATGCACCCATAGTTTGAACTGGCTTTGGGACATGTAGGGAAAGCATGTCTTAATGAAAGTGTGTGGGCCGGTGAAACAGGGTAAGGTGACTCCTCTAACCATGACCCCCACTGTTTCACAGACACAGAGTGTTGATAGCAATGTGTCATCTATCACCAGCAGATTAGTGAGTATGTGTTAGAGAGAGACACTGAAATGTTGTTCATTGTTTTGGAGCGTGACAGTTCTTGGTGTCAGTGTCACACACTGGGCATTCTCAGGGGTTGTGACTCTTCACTCATTTCATTGGATCCGCAGTCTTTACAGTCTTGCATTACCGTTTGGATCAGTATTGTGCCTTTTATCCAAATGTGCCTAACCAAATGTCTCTCTCATAGTCAGAATTCAGACATTTCAGAGATTTTCGATGGCTTATCAGTGACACCAAAGAGAACCACAATCTGTTTTCACAATCTGCTTTATTTTCTTTTTTTCTTTGTTTTCTTTCTTTTTGTCAAGTTCAAATCCAGCTTGCAAATCACTGTACTTTTGTTGCATGTCCCATTTGGGTGAAATTCCTAAATAGTAATCATTAAAATACTTTATTTACTGAGAGGGGCTTTGTGCATGTGTGAACACCAATTACTTCATTAACAACAGTTAAATTTATTGCTTCTTACAATTTAAAATGCATTTGATTAAACACATTAACAGCAGTCACACCATTTTAATAATTAAAATTATACAAAAATTTAATTCATAGAACTTAAAACAGCATTATA
>NW_015548239.1:565824-566923 GCF_001515605.1 Sinocyclocheilus anshuiensis | reverse complement strand
ATTATATATATATATATATATATATATATATATATATTCATTCAAATAAACACTATATACTGTTTTTTGTTATTTGTTTGTTTGTTTAGTTTACTTTTTTATTACTAATTCTGGTATTGTGTCTTAAAATTCAATACATTGCTCATTACATACTAGTTTCCATGTTTTTTTATTTATTTATTTATTTTTTGCAGTGTGTTATTATTTTTCTTTGGCCACCCATATATTAATTAAAAAATGACCAAACAAACTGCATATATATATACATACACATTATATATTCCATTACTATTTTGTTATTTTATATAAATGTAATTCTAAGTACATTTTATTGTATATATAACAATCACATTATGTAATATAAATAATTCATATTTAATTAATTGTCACGGTGCCACTGTGTTGGAGCGCATAGCGAAGAACGAGGAGACCATGAGTACATCAACACAGGAGATTTTAAGTATAACCAGGGAACCAGGAAAACACACGTAACAGATGAGGTAGACTTAAACAGACATTCACAATACCAGACGAAGAACTAAGAACCGGGAACACTTTAAATACACAGGAGCAAATGAAGATAATTAATAACACAGCTGGAACTAATGGAACTAATCAGGGACAAAACACACACAAGACAAGGAACAGAGTCTGACATTACTCCCCCCTCCCGGAAGGCGCATCCCGCACCATAACAATTCCACCAGGGAGGGGGGGTGGGCGCCCAGGAGGCTGGTGCAGGACTGGGACACGGGGAATACCTCCAGGGCAGATCAAACAGTCGCTGGAGCTGACACTGGAGCGAGCTCTGGGGCTGGAGCCGACACTGGAGCGAGCTCTGGGGCTGGAGCCGACCGCCATCTCCTCCTTCGATTCCCCTTTAGGCGGGCTTGAGTGAGCCGTGGCCAGTGTCCTGCCCCCCGCTGGGGAGAATATTGTCTTTAGGGGCCCTCCGTAGGCCTACCTCGGGAACAGTGGCCCTCCCTGGGCTTGACTTGGGGGCTGGAACCCTCCTTGAGCTCGACATGGGAACTGGAGCCTTCTCTGGGCTAAACTTGGGGACTGGAGCCTTCACTGGGCTAAACTCGGGGACGGGGGC
>NW_015548239.1:565280-565804 GCF_001515605.1 Sinocyclocheilus anshuiensis | reverse complement strand
TAAACTCGGGGACAGGAGCCCTCACTGGGCTAAACTCGGGAACAGGAGCCCTCACTGGGCTAAACTCGGGAACAGGAGCCCTCACTGGGCTAAACTCGGGAACAGGAGCCCTCACTGGGCTAAACTCGGGAACAGGAGCCCTCACTGGGCTAAACTCGGGAACAGGAGCCCTCACTGGGCTAAACTCGGGAACAGGAGCCCTCCGTGGGCTAAACTCGGGAACAGGAGCCCACTCTGGGCTGGATTCAGGGACTGGGAAGCGCTTACGAGAAACTGGCACTGGAGGGTGCTTTGGATGAGCAGGCACAGCAAGGCGCTTTCGAGGAGCTGGCACTGGAGCGAACTCAGGGGCTGGAGCTGACACTGGAGCGAGCTCTGGGGCTGGAGCTGACCGCCTTCTCCTCCTTAGATTCCCCTCTAGTTTCGGGGTGAAAGGCGCGGTCGGCGGGCTTGAGTGAGCCACGGCCGACAGGCTTGACTGAGGAACCGCCGGCGGGCTGGAGTGAGCCCCGGCCGGCGGGCGT
>NW_015548239.1:553352-565270 GCF_001515605.1 Sinocyclocheilus anshuiensis | reverse complement strand
TACTGCGCATGCGCACATCAATATTGCGTCCTTTTTCTCATGCTGAACAACAATATTTAATCTATCTGCATTACTGTAAGGGTAGGTTTAAGGTTGTGGTAGGTGTAGACTTTAATAAACCATAATTTTACAGGTAGCATTTTTCGTTGTCGAATTGTACTACCCACTGTTTTAATGGGAGGTAGCAAAATCTGACAGGGTAGCACAAATCGACAGAACACCGGCGGGCTTGACAGAGGAATGGCCGGTGGACTTGACTTAGGAGCGCCGGCGGGCTTGACTGTGGAACGGCCGGCGGAGGGGTTCCGGATCGGGATCGGAGGTTCTCCAGACACCGGATGACCGCCTCCTTCCAGTCGAGGTTGGTGGTGTCTGGGAGTTCCGTGGGGCGATGGTATGTGATCCCGAGCCGGAACAGGGTCACCAGGGTCTCCCCATCGAGGGAGCTGGCGAGGGCAAGCACACGAATGCCCTCGATCGGGTCATGAACATCGCTCGTTCCTGCATTATAGTGGGGAGAAACAAACAGGAAAACAAAACACTTTTCAAAAACGAAAAACAAACACGGGGAGAAGGGGCGCCGCTTACTGTCACGGTCCGGTATTCTGTCACGGTGCTACTGTGTTGGAGCGTGGAGTGAGGAACGAGGAGACCAGGAGTACATCAACACAGGAGATTTTAATTATAACCAGGGAACCAGGAAAACACACGTAGTAGATGAGGTAGACATAAACGTCATTCCATGTTTGTTCTCCTGTTAGTGTTCATTTCCTTTGGGTTCTTTATTAAAAGTCTATTTTATGGAAGTCATCTCCTCGTCTCCTCGTTTCCCTCCATCGTACCGTGACATTAATCACATGCATCAATGAGTTAACTTTTCCTCAAAGGAATATTTGTAACTGCTAACAAAAAATAACTAATGCATCTGTTGTCCTCTAAAAGTTCTTCTACCCTCTAAGAACTGTGTAACTTCTCTAATTAATACAAACACACCACACACACACGCTAATTCTTACAGCTGTTCCACTCTGAAGTTACTCAAGACTGCTGACACAAGGTGGTACAAATTATGCATTTCCCACAGGGGTGTCCAGTCTGTAACAAACTGTTACAGCAGATGACTGTCCTATCAGCACCTTCCTCCTACACACAACACACATATCGAAACACTCACAATCTCCTCATTCATCCATTCATCCATCCATCCATCCCTTGGATGGAAGCGTGGGAGGAGAAGTAACAGATGGAGACTGGGGAAAGAGACGGACATGGCAGGAACATCCAGTGAGAGAGAGAGGGAGAGGGGATTACGGGAAGGACTCACTGTACTCTTAAAAAAAAATCTAAATTCAATTCAAGTTAATTAACTTTATTTATAGCACGCATAACAGTGGCGATTGTCTCCAAGCAACTTTACAAAGTGGCAGGACTAAAGGCCCAAGTGAGCAACCAAGCAAAGAAATGCACTTAGAATGACACAATAATGCATCCTGGCAAGGGCCGCTTGAGGTGAAATGGAAAGAATAGATCAAAGAGACACTCTGCTGTAGTCCTGAAGGACAGACTCCAGGGAAAACTGGTCAGAAATTCATCTGACCGATCTTTGTTAGAGTTTTCACTGAATCTCTTCAGTAGCAGAGAGGTCAATGAATCAATGAAACGTTCTAATTAGCAAAATAAATTTTAAAACATAAGGGGTTGTAGGCATTGGGATTGGTAGGTTAAATAAATAAATGAACTAAAGAGGGTGTGTCTTACGATTTGAGAGTGATAACTAAGTTTTACTAATTGGTACATTTCTGGTTTATATGGCATCAGAAGATTAAAACTAGTACACAAATAATTTGAAATAGTTTTATGGCGTTTTTTATTTTATTTCTGGAGCTCAACAGCAGCCGCGCCCATTCACTTTTCATTCGGTAGGCTAACTTCGTGATGGTGAGTAAATTATTACAGAATGTTCATTTTTGAGTGAATTATAATAATTATCCCTTCAAAGGCTGAGTGAAGATCTGAGCTATAGATCAGTAATGGCATTAGCCTATGTCTCACCCCACCCAAAAAAGTTATTTTGAGATCCTACAACAATGCTGTCCAATGTGACCTGTTCTAAATGTGGATGCGTTTTACAATATCAATCAACAATGCAGCCTTTGCTCTCCATTTATAAGTGTGTGAAGCATGAACTGTAAACTCCCCTTTGTACTGCTTGATAGTATGTGTTTACATGGATGTGTTCGGATTCTCCTGCTACCTTAATGCAAGCCTGTTATCTTTTAGTGGCCAGTGCATTGCTGTCCTGCAGCGTAGCGTTTCACTTCAGCATCATTTAACCCCACAGAGCAGCCTATCAATCGGTAAGCCACACCTCTTCTGTAGGATGACCTATACGTTTCACAGTGTGGCAGCAGGGACTCCCTCACAAACACAGACAGGAACAGTTCAAATGCTGATGGCTGCAATCTTAAACAGCCCACTCCTTACACACTCATATCTCATTCCCCCGCTGTGCATTTTTCTTCCGCCATATGGGCTTCCCCACCTCACACACAGAGACACACACACATGGCTCCAGATAGCTTTGAGTCTTTCCCAGACCACTCTGGAGTTGTGCCAAATGCGCATACACTGACTGATCATACAACTTAAGTGATGCTCCATGGAGCAGAACCTGCAACACACACGCGCCATGACAAATAAATTCATAAATAAATACATTATGAGTTTGGGAGATTCACAAGGTCGTTGTATGCTGACATTAAATATTTATTAAGGATAAACATAAGCGACATGGATACATTTTTACAAAGGTTTAAAGGAGTAGTTCACCCAAAACTTTAAATTTACTCAACCTCAGACCATCCAAGATGTAGACGAGTTTAATTACATAACATGTTCAGCAATGGATCCTCTGCAGTGAATGGGTGCCATCAGAATGAGAGTTCAAACAGCTGATAAAAATGCAATAATCCACATGTAATGCACATGACTAGTCCATAAATTAACTAAAAATCTGTTTGTAGTGAATTTATCATTAAAGTGTTTTTAACTTTAAACCACTGCTTCTTAAACCATTGAGTCCTCTATACTTAATATTGCTTTCTCCAATTAAAATGCCTTGGGTTAGTTAAAAGGGTTAGTTCACCCAAAAATGAAAATTAGCCCATAAATTACTCACCCTCAAGTCATCCTAGGTGTATATGACTTTCTTCTTTCAGACTAATCCAGTCGGAGTTATATTAAAAATTGTCTCTGCTCTTTCAAGCTGTTTAATGCCACTCAGCGGGTGTTGCATGCATCAGTCCAAAAGAAGTTAAATATAAAAAGGGCCCATCCATAAAAAAAGTGTCTCACGCGGCTCCGGGGGGTGAACAAAGGCCTCCTGTAGCGAACTGAAGCGTTTTTGTAAGAAAAATATCCATATTCAAAACATAATAATCACTTTAATGTAGATTGCGCCAACAGTTGTACATGGAAGCGGCTGATGACGTATGAGGTCAGCGTTGTGCATGCGCCGGTGAGTCTTGTGAAAACCAACGTTTGTTTACAGGATCAAAGGAAGCAAAGTTTCCTTACTTTAGCAAAGGAAAACCAGTCTCCTCTTGGCTTATATCGAAATCCTCTGACATTCTTCTTTACAAATCCTCGTTTTGTACTTCTAATAAGTGACCGTTGTTTTGTTTTGATCTCTCTGCTGCGTTTCCACGTGTGTCACTTCTGAGCGGCGCATGCACAACGCTGACCTCATACATCATCCGCCCGGAATTGGTTCCGTTTACAACAGTGAGCGCAAGCTAGATTCAAGTGATTATTACGTTTTGAATATGGATATTTTTCTTACAAAAACGCATCGATTCGCTACAGGAGTCCTTTGTTCACCCCCCAGAGCTGTGTGAGACACATTTTTTATGGATGGGCGCTTTTTATTTAACTTCTTTTGGACTGATGCATGCAACACCCGCTGAGTGCCATTAAACAGCTTGAAAGATCAAAGACCATTTTTAATATAACTCCGACTGGATTCGTCTGAAAGAAGAAAGTCATATACACCTAGGATGACTTGAGGATGAGTAATTTATGGGCTAATTTTCATTTTTGGGTGAACTAACCCTTTAATGATGGATTTGTTTCTTACGCATCTTTTAACTTCACAAGATTTTAATTTATGGACTGGAGTTGTATGTGTCATGAACTGCACAGGGACACAGAGATTGAGGATCCAAATGCAGTTTATTGAAAGCACAGTCCAAAGTCACAGTCCATAAAGCAGGCAGTAGGTCAGAGTACAGGTAATCAGCACAAACAATCACACAGATCTGAGGGGAAAGACAGAAACGAGAAATCCAGGACACGGGCAGAAATCAAACAACAGGAAATCAAGTAAATGCTAAGAATTGCAGTATAACAGACATACAAGACTTTGCAAAGAGTGACTGAGTAAACAGGCTTATATAGGAAGGCTAACAAGGGGGAGGAGTTAAAGAACAACCATGACAACAAACGAGGGGTGACCATTGGAACAAACAGGGTAACAATTGCAACAAGGGAAACAGGAACTAAACTCGGGAGGGAAGCAAGGAAACAATAGGGAACAGAAACGCTTCAAAATAAGAGTCCACAAACACAAGACAAGGGAACACAGGCTGGGATCGTGGATTATTGTGACGTTTTTATCAGCTGTTTGGACTCTCATTTTGACGGCACCCATTCACTGCTGAGGATCCATTGGTGAGCAAGTGATGTAATGCTAAATTTCTCCAAATCTGTTCAGATGAAAAAACAAACTCATTTATATCTTAGATGACCTGAGGGTGAGTAAATTTTCAGCAAATTTTCAAAGCCTGACAAGGTGATCAAGGACTCTTAAACGAAGCAGAGGCATCTTGCATCAAAGGGGTTACTTTGCGATAATGATAGTATATTAGCCCACTTATTAAATTGCAAATAAACTAAATAGATAAATAAATGGGCATGAGAAGAAAGAAACTGAGCAAATTATGAAACGTTTTGTAGAAAATCAGTTGCCTGGAACAGTTTAATGGTATTTTACACAAATATATGACTGCACAGTAGTCAGATAATTGACAAAAAGTTTATCCATGCAAATGTTTCATTTTGCAAAAAAGTTGTGTACATCTCTTTTTTTTAAATATTTTAACAAGTTAACATGAAATCGAAAATTCATCTGTTTTCTAAATGCATCTTAAAGATCATATTGTGAAGAACTCGTCTATGCATATGTTTCATTTTTATAAAATAAAATGTAACCTCATCATTTTTAATTAGAACGTCATAACTTCTGGTGAAATTACAGACTTCTCTCTAGTGACATATGTCAGATCTGCCTCCATCCAATCAACAACTGAAGGATTGAACCAATCTCCGCCTAAATGTTTTCTCTGGGGTGTAACAATACATAAGAAAAGATTCTGTCGCTACCTCCATTACATTGTGACTTTAAGGGTGAAATTGAGATATAAACCTCTCGTTTGGTTTAATCTTGTTATATAATTTATTTAATGTTTCCAAATAATTTTCCCCACCATATGTTTACAGACCCCCTACGGTAACTCCATGTACTCCTGGTTGAGATCCCTCTCTTTTCATCTGAACAGGTCAGGTTTTTTTTTTTTTTTTTTCAGGATGCTGCATGTGCTTTTAATGTTGTAGAAGAGGTGCCGAAACCTCGGGTCAGGTATGAATTAAAAATACTCTGCCGGATGATTTGCCAGTTTAGGGGTCGGGAGGGAGCCGTTGGGATAAGAGGACCTTATTGGCATTGTGTGAATACAGAGTAAATGAGTGAATTACAGGCCTTTAGAGTGTTGTTCATGTGTGTGCTTTAAAGCAGCACAATAGATAGTGACTGTATATTCAGCACTGCTGAGGAGGAGAGGACTGGGTCCTAAGTAAAAAACATTTGACTGAATCTGTTCGACCAAGCAAGAGTAAGCTTGTGTTTGGAATAGAATATGCCACACGACAAAACGGTTAAAGCTGCAGTGTTAATTTCAGCATCACTGCAGAGTTTGAATCTATAACTTACTGATTACCATCTCAGATCTACATAGATCTGCATTATATGTCCTAATCCACTATGTACAGTATGTGTGTGTCTCACTGTCTCTGCTCAGTTGAGGTCACAGCAGGCCACTGAAGTTCACTTGTGATTCTGCAGACAACTGACTGTGCATTCGGAGGATAGGGAATCAATGGGATGTGTTGGAGTATTACCTTTCATCTGTTTCCACCACTAACAAGCTCTTTACATGGATACTGTGTGCAGTATTCAAATTTTGAATATATACGGAATACTAGGATGACTTGTTACACTATTATTAGCTCACTGTGTGACACAGTATCCCACACTGTAAAGCACTTAATTTGACATTCTATTATGTAATGGATGAATAAACCAGAAGTAACATTAGCTGACATTTTTTAAATATCCTTTTTAACGATTTGATTGAACTGTCAATGGTTAATGTTTGACTTTTACACAAAATGAGAAAAAAATGGTTAGGAAAAAGAAAAAAAGCGTATCATATGATTTTTAAAAATTGAATAAAAAAATTCTGGCAAACTATATCAGCATAACAACTGGACTGACAAATATATTTGAAAAATTTATTGAATTAGTGACATAGAAATAGTGTATAATTTTAAATAAATTGTTAAGTTCCAAATATTTTTAAATCAAATTTTTAAAACGAATTATTTGATTGAACAACTTGACTTTTACAAAGAATTAGATTAAAATGCCCCAAAATTGGTTAGTTTAAAAATGCAAAATAAACCAGTCCTCTAGCTAATAAACTTATCTTTTGAGTATTTCTAATTTTAAAAAAATATTACAAATTAGGGTTGCAAGTTTAGTGGAGTGCAAGTTTATATATTAATATTAGAATATGAATATTCAGGATATTCTGAAGTGTTCTGAAGTGTTAAATATCAAATTTTTAAATATACATTTTTTTCTCAAATTGAAAATGACATTTCTAGGGTTAAAAAAAAAAAAAAAACATTTAGCTGTGACATTTAGCTGTGTTAAACATGGTATGTTTATGTGGGATGTTTTGGCTGTTCTAGCTCAGAGATTCTTCCCATAAAGCCTGAGAGAACAGAGAGAGTGTGACCAACCAGCGCCTGCAACCAAATCATGAAAAGACATTCTGCCATATCTCGGAGGCACCAAGTAACCAGAATATTCAGCATATTCAGCCGAACATTTTCTGAAGCCTTCAGCCATTCTCTGATTCTTCTTCTTGGATGAAGTAATGCATTTAATACACACACACACGCTTGGCCACGTGCAGCTCATCAGTCAGAAGGGCAGAGAGACGTGGGCTGTTAGCACTCTCTCTCTCTCCTCCCACACGCCTGTCACTGTATCCTGTTTCTCACTGCTGAGCACAGAGTAGATGCACAATCATCTCCACACCCCCCCAAGCACACTGTCACTGAGCTCAGGCTTTAAATAGCTGTAAATTAAGAGTCTGAAAATTAAGTGCAAAAGTCTCACGTTGAATCAGATGCGAATGATATGGTAAAGCTTCAACTGGAGAAATGAGAATGAATAATTTCAGTAAAAAAAAAAAAGAGACGTACTGTAGATCTGCTGTAGGGATAAACTCTGCCTGACTACAAGAGGTGGATCCAATCAGCTGTAGACTTTAACACACACACACTCTCCATTTCTCCAGAGTCTCTTCTCCAGCTCCCACATGGTTTTTGATATCCCCCTCATCCACCAGAGCCATAGATCCAGGTTGCCAGGCAACCCCTAAAATCCCCAAAGACAAACGTGCTCAAGCCTGCACTTGGATAGATCAGCGCTCATGCAACATGACACATATATACTGGGATGTACAGAAAGAGAGTGGTTGCCATGGTGATTTCTGTAGGTTGGCTGCAAAAGCTTCCCTAAATGTTTCTGTAGAGGATGACAAAAAGGACAAACAAGGTTGAGAGCTTCGAGTTCATGTTCTTTTATTGGAAAAAAATCAAAAGACGAGCATGTACAACTTGGAATGAACATAAACAGAACTGAAGGTGGGCAGTCGAAACAAACCCCTGGCGGCCAAAGCCCTCTTTTGCACTCTCCAGAGAAAAATCTACATGCTCGCAGGCAGAGCCCAGAGAAAAACTAAAGATACAAACATTTATGGTACAGTCACCATTGCCCTTACCCGAAAATCACTTCCACGTGAGGTGAAAGGTCACGCCCTTAAACTCCCAAGCCACTCCCTCCCACTAAACGCCCCTACTATCGGGCACAATGCACAAAGAAACAAAACGCCAAATATCCTGACATGCCAAACATAGTTTAAAATTTCTTAACTGCTCATTTTTCTTAAAAATATCTCTTTATTTAGTTACTGAAGCATTCGTCCTCTATGCAGATTCCGAAAAGCCGCCCACCACCCGATCCCACCTCCCCCAAACGATATTCAAACCTCTTTTAAATTCACCCCCAGAACGCTCCGACAGACATCGCTGAGGTTTCCGCCCCAATAGCGGCTCTGAACTCAAGCTGCATGCATGTAGAACAGAAACAGGAAGTAGAAGACGATTGGCCAGCCCAAACATCGCCACTAGCAAATGGAACCAGTTAAGCAGTTCACCAGATGCTTTTATTTTAGTTTCTGAAGGTTTGATATCAGGATTAATTGATTGATCTTTTTGTAGATGTCTAAGCAGTTCTTTGGGAACAGGACCACTAACCAGTACATGCAAGTCATTTATGTTTATGTCTTTTTTTGTTCGTTTTTTTTTTCATATATATTTTTTCTATATATGGACATTTTCCTTTTATAACATTCAGTTTTTTTCTATACAGAAACAGTATGAATAAATGAATATTTTTGCGTAAGAGGTAAGTAAAACATTTGACTGAATTTTTTTTGTCTTCTAAAGAGGTCAGGAGAGAACAGAAGAGCTTCACTTTGCTGTCATCATTTGTACAAATTCTGTGGACAGAAAGAGAGATGGACACATCATACATGACGCTCATGATCACAACATTTCAGAGCACAAAACATACTAGTTTCCAACCTGCTCCTTTAAATTAATCTCCATTTTTGTAAATACATGCAAATAACCTTGCATTATCCAAATCCAAGCTACATTATTGTAATTGAAGTGGCAATTTATAAAAGTAATGTTTAATCTGCATTAAACGGCGACCCTTTCCAGGTAATCTCAGCACACAGCTGTATCGTACCTTCGTAATTGACCTGACCGTCGCCGTCGATGTCAGCTTCTCTGATCATTTCATCCACCTCTTCATCCGTTAGCTTCTCACCCAGGTTTGTCATGACATGCCGAAGCTCTGCTGCGCTGATATAGCCGTTCCCATCCTGACAGAGACAGACAGGATCAATAAGTCAGCCGTGTCATGCCGTTAAAATATTAAACCAATAAATCCAAAGTAGGTGATTTTGAAAAGTGTAATGACGTATTGTGGAAGCATAATGCAGATAAAAGGGGCAGCAGTGGTAACATTCAACAAAGGGAAGCAACAGAGTTCAATGATTATTTTTCCTAAACATTTGACAATAAAAGGTCCCAGTAAACCTGCAGGGAGAGATGTCTGACTGTGAAAATGATTGTGGCATGAATCTCTTCAAACCAGCTGCAGCTGCAGCTTGTTATTTAGTTTTCCAAGGGTTGGTTTGTTTTGTCCTGCCTCCTCACTCTTTCCATGGAAGCAAAAACATCATCTTCCCACAATGCTCTCTTTTCAGCACTGACCTTGTCAAACACTCGGAAAGCCTCGCGGATCTCCTCCTCACTGTCTGTGTCTTTCATTTTCCGGGCCATCATTGTCAGAAACTCAGGAAAGTCAATGGTTCCATTACCTGAAAGAAACAGAGAAAGAATAAACAGATCTGATCCGGGATGTTCGGAAAACTTGGATAAAGTATCCTGGAGTGCAGGATGAAAGCAGGGCAGTCAATAGGGCATAATGAGGAGTAATGAGGTCTAATAGCACATATTTAGTGTGTTTGAGTGTCATCTAGTTGAACTGAATTAGTCCTAGTTGAGAGAGTCACAGCAAACACTCTCCAGGATGCACTGTAAACACTATGAGAAAGGTCACAGGAATTAATGTTTATTTTCTTATATTGTGAGATTAAACAATTTGAATTAGGGACACAAAATGTATCAGGTTTTTACTTAAAACATTAGTAATATAATAAAAGTTAAATGTAATCTTTAGCGATCTCAAAATGAATATGCATTTTTCATGCTTTAAATGTTGCAGTGACTGAAATTGACTTGTAGCATTTTTAAATGACTAATTTTAGCTTTTGGACTTTCATGTTTAATTTAGACAAAACAGTGCAGAACTTTAATATCAGCCATTTATCACATTTTTCATTTCAAATTTAATGCTAAACAAGAAATGTTGATGGTTCTGGGTTTTTCAAGCTGAAATGTGTTTTATTCTCTTGAGGTTAACCAAGCTGAGGTGGGATATTTCCATTACACAGGACAAATATGACGTCCTCCTGTGTGCATGCGTGTGTGAAAATGATCACTACAGCCATTCCCAGAGGACACACACCGCGTGTGAAATCTGACAATGTGGGTGTAGACACGTGCTTGCATGTGTGTGTGCGTGTGTGTGTGGTTTTCTTTACAGTGCATGTTCTTCTTGCTGGAGCTCTTCACAAACACTCTCTCGATTCCATTGCCACCACTGCCAAAGTAGATTATGTAAAGCAGTGTTTCCTCTAGGACTTTTTTCAGCTGTGGTTGAAATATTCCCATGGATCACACCCCTTCCCCCTTGTGGTTAACACTCCCTACCCAAGAATCACATGCACTCAAACTCAGAATTTAATTTATTTTAACTAATAAAAGACTAGTAAACAGTAAGTAATAAAACAAGAACAACTAAATAAATGACAAGCAGTAGCACAAACAAAAACAATAAGATATAAATTAAATGAACAGTACTTTAAGTTTTTCAGGTATTTAAGCTGCTGTCTCTTTAAGACCTCATGCTCGGACCTAATATACTGTTACACATGCATTTTGCGACTATGTTTAATATAAAGTGCCTGTGTTTACGTGAATACTCGTCAAGACCGGCATTTTGACATTAGTTTGATTGTATTTGGCCGTTTACACGCAATAAAGCGCAAAACATATCTCAATTCTGTAGTAGGGTATATGTCGAACGTCGCCTGACCAAACCCGGAAAACAAGTCTCATCGCTTCTGCTTGTCGGAGAACATGTTAAAATCAGTTGAACTAGCTAGCTATTTTTATTGTTGACGTTTTATTAAATATTTATATCTAAATGTTAGTGAAAAGAATAAAAATAAAAAACTTTTAGATATCAGTCCGCATGTGTGATGGACATTGGTTATGATCATCATTGGTATCTACTTTGAAGGCATCTTGAGTAAAACTGCTTCATATTTAACAAAGCATATACAAAACGCTTGAACCGGAAGCGACGAGACCCAGTTAACAGAATACGGAAGTCTGTTGCGCATAACCCCTGTTGCGCGCTGTTTCAGCAGAGCTTTATGTGCGTGCGCTTTGGGTGAATGCGCGAGTGCTGTATTGAGTCTCTTTTTGCGCTTGCAAGGCTTAAAGGGTTAGTTCACCCAAAAATGAAAATTAGCCCATAAATTACTCACCCTCAAGTCATCCTAGGTGTATATGACTTTCTTCTTTCAGACGAATCCAGAGTTATATTAAAAATGGCCTTTGATCTTTCAAGCTGTTTAATGGCACTCAGCGGGTGTTGCAGTGCATCAGTCCAAAAGAAGTTAAATAAAAAGCGCCCATCCTTAATAAAAGTGTCTCACACAGTTCCGGGGGGTGAACAAAGTCCTCCTGTAGCGAATCGATGTGTTTTTGTAAGAAAAATAACCATATTTAAAACGTAATAATCAATT
>NW_015548239.1:549881-551516 GCF_001515605.1 Sinocyclocheilus anshuiensis | reverse complement strand
GTGACGTCATGGCTGTCGCCGGCCAACGAGTTGGTGTTTTTTCAATGTATGCTTCAGACACGTGTCACGACGAGGCGTTCCCCATAGCGACCCCTAGAGAACGCAGTTCGAAGTTCCCATGAAAGGGAACAGGTCTCATTGCTTCCGCTTGTCGGAGAACGTGTTAACAGCCATATTAAATAATAGCAATATCTATGGACTTTTAAGATAATCAGTTAAACTAGCTAGCTATTTTTATTGTTGACGTTTTATTCCATTTTTATATCTAAGTGTTAATGAAAAGAATAAAATAAAAAAAACTTTTAGATATCATTCCACATATGTGATGGACATTGGTTATGATCATTATTGGTAATCTTCTTTGAAGGCATCTTGAGTAAAACTGCTTCATATTTAACGAAGCATATGCAAAACGCTTGAACCGGAAGCGACGAGACCCAGTTAACAGAATACGGAAGTCTGTTGCGCATAACCCCTGTTGCGCGCTGTTTCAGCAGAGCTTTATGTGCGTGCGCTTTGGGTGAATGCGCGAGTGCTGTATTGAGTCTCTTTTTGCGCTTGCAAGGCTTAAAGGGTTAGTTCACCCAAAAATGAAAATTAGCCCATTCTTACAAAAACACATCGATTCGCTACAGGAGGCCTTTGTTCACCCCCCGGAGCTGTGTGAGACACTTTTTTAATGGATGGGCGCTTTTTATTTAAGTTCTTTTGGACTGATCCACTGCAACACCCGCTGAGTGGCATTAAACAGCTTGAAAGATCAAAGACAATTTTTTATATAACTCCGTCTGAAAGAAGAAAGTCATATACACTTAGGATGATTTGAGGGTGAGTAATTTATGGGCTAATTTTCATTTTTGGGTGAACTAATAATTTCTGTTTCCGGTACAGACTGCACCCTTATGGGGCTGTCACGTGATGAACAAACAACTTAAATAAAGACTCGGGAGGTGAACTAATAACAATATTAACATGTAAGATTTTAATTATATTCTGTTAAAATGAAAAAAAATAACTTGGAAAAAGGATTCGTTCATTTTGCTGAACGAGATTCAAAGATCCAAGTCAGTAAAATGATCCGAACTTCCCATCACTACCGCTAATTTCTTGACTATGAATGATGTGAGTGGTGTCACTGTGATGTCACTGAGAAGCTGCAGCCATGGCTGGGATGATTTTTGATGTGGTGGCGCACCACAGCAGCATGAATGAAGCGGAAACACTGTAAAGGATTTCATGAGGTCTTTATTACCTACTGTTATTCAACTGGCTTTACTGCTGTCTGACCTACAAAAATGACTCCATACCGCAAAATAAATAATCAGTATGTCAGAAACCCAGAGCGTTCTGCATGATCTAACGACACATTAAAAGGACACTCTGTAAAGATACCACTGCATGCTAGAATACTAATTACATCAGCTCTGTAACAGAAGCATCCCAGGCGTATTACATTTGGTGTTATCTGAAAGCGTTCTTGCTTTGTTAATAAGCTAATTACAAAACAAGATAACTGTTTAATCACAGAGAACAACACTTCCCGATAGGTAGGTGTCCACAGCATAATCATAATATTAAATAATAAATAAATGGGAATGTCAGTTATGTCAGATATGATTGGGATATATAAGCAGT
>NW_015548239.1:518799-549871 GCF_001515605.1 Sinocyclocheilus anshuiensis | reverse complement strand
TAAGCGCAAACCCACCCTGTAGCTGATTCCATAGATTTCATTGGTCATTTGAATCACAGTGTTGACTGCCTACACCACACTGAAACAAATACTAACTCCTAACCTTAACCTTAAGCTTAGTATAGTGTAGGTTGTGTGTCCTGATAGATAACATTACTGTTTGTTGCAAATGGATCCATCAATCATTTCTGAAGTCTGAACTGAATCCAACTCACCATCAGCATCCACCTCGTTGATCATGTCCTGTAGTTCAGCCTCCGTGGGGTTCTGCCCAAGTGAGCGCATCACTGTGCCCAGTTCTTTGGTTGTAATGGTACCATCACCATCCTTATCAAACAAGGAGAAAGCCTCCTTAAACTCTGTGAGGAAACAGATACAAATTGTATTAAAAACCTGACATATATGAAACATAATTTTCACAAGATCTGTTTTCCTGAATCATCTGGCTGAATAAGTAGTTAGGTGACTTTCACCCTCGACAATTAAGTTAATTCAGGGCATATTTACACCACAAACACACACAGATTGGCTTACCAGCAATTTGCTCCTCGGTGAGTTGGTCAGCCTGGAAATGGAGAGGGGAAAAAGTGATGAGTAAACAAGTATCATAAACATATATAACTCATCGTTTTATTGTGCCAAGCACTTTACAAGCTGAGCAAACCCTAATGGCACAGACGTCCTCTCATGATGAAAACAATAGCTACAAAATCAAGATCAAACCTCTGCACACCAAGTCTAAAATGTCAAAAATATGAGTAGAAGAGATTAAACATGAATATACAAAATAAACTAGCACACTAAATGATCTTCATAAAGCTTTCTTAAAAAGCACAAACATCTCATTTATCTGCTCCATCACTTGATACTGACACTCAAAACTTCTGCTTGAAAACTCAAGAAACCAGATTAACTAATCAATGCCAGCAAACAAGACAAAACAAGACAAAATACCACCTCCAATTCATAAACTAATGGTGAATGAACATCCCCTTAAAGGCCACAATGAAAACAGCTAAATATATTCAAAGGCACACAAAAAAGTGAATTCTTGATTCTTGATAACGTAACCTTTATCCCATCAAACTGAATGTCGGTCAGATCAGCCACCAGCCTCTTCGCCTTGGGCTCATTGCCCCAGCCATTGGTCTTCTTTACATCTTGCCTGTCCATTTTAACTGGTGCTTTCCTGGGTTTGACCTCAGCGGTGGGGCTTTTCAATGAGGTCAGGCCATCCACCGCTTCCCCGACCATCACCATACCTTCTGTCAGGCACTCGGCCCGCTTGGCTTTTGTGCGCCTTGCCGCCTAACATCCCCAAGCTCATTCTGGCAGTGCTGCAGACAGTTCTTCAAATCCTGGACATCTCGCACCACGCTGTCAATGCGGCTGTTGGTGGAGTCCACCAGCATCTGCAGGAAGGACTTGTAGTTTCTCTCCTGTAGCTCGATCAGCTCTTTATAAAAGAACTGCTGCTGGTCGAGGAGATCGTAGACCATGGATAATGACTAAGTCCTCCTCAGGGTAGATGACAGGTCTCTTTGGAGAGTCTGGCTGATCAAGCTGATGAACAACGGATGCCGAGAGAGCTCACCTGACCCTTGAGGCCAGTGTTACTGTACCAACCTCCCAGGCCGCATTGGATATCGCTCAGCAAGATATTAGGCTGATTTTTGAGACGCTTAACATCAGCAGCTCACTACGGTTACAAAGCCAAGGGTCAGGGATCGTTTCCATTATTTGAAATTAGTCAAATGGGTGACCCATCAGGTCACTCAAGCAAAGTGGGATGTATTCGGAGGTAGATCGGCAGGTACAGCTAAATCAAAGGACGGTACTAAGGTCTGTCTGTCTAAATCAAACGACCCATCACTCTACCTGCTCCTGCGGACATCTCAGTTTACAGCCAACAATGGGTTTGCGTTTATATCTGAGTGGCATCGCATATCTGCTAATTGCAGTGTTGGGGAAAGTTACTTTTAAAAGTAATGCATTACAATATTGCGTTACTCCATAAAAAAGTAACTAATTACGTTACTTAGTTACTTTTTATGTTAGTACGGTTGAACTGGATCATCGAAGGTCAGAAGCAAATAGAATGGGATTAAATACATAAAGGATATTTGTGATGTTTAACATTTAATTATTGCAGGTTTGCGTCGTATTCTGAGTTGCATTATTTTTATTCATTTTGAGGAATACTGAATCTGTGTTTTTGTTTTTTTTTGTGAGTGAGATGAATTAATGCATATTCATATTTATTTTAGAACTACAGTAACATCTTCTGATTTCTGTCACCATGGCAACACCAGAGCTGTCAATCAATAAATTGTGGAAAAAAAGTAACGCGTTACTTATTTGAAAAATTAACTCAGATATTCTCTTGTAAATGAAAAAGTAATGCGTTACTTTACTAGTTACTTGAAAAATGTAATCTGATTACGTAACTCGCGTTACTTGTAATGCGTTACCCACAACACTGGCTAATTGTGCAAACACCTTTCTTTGTCTGCGAACACATTGGCAGGTTTTACCTTTCCCTGCACGGATGCATTATCTCACCTGTCTCACTGTTCTTGTGATCAAGTTTATTTTTCTCTGCCTGTCCCTCGCCAGGGGTCCTGTAAGCCTGAGGGTTAAGGATCCGGGCTGCTAGCATAAAGATTGTGAGTTCAAATCCAGGTAAGGACAAAATATGACCAGGAGAGTTACAAAGGTCCCTTCCTGCCCTATTATGACTATGCTGTTGTGGAAGGCATCTCGGCACATGTTGTTCCAATTAGCGTGCTGTCCGTAAATCCCTTTAAATTTAACCTGAATATGAAGATATGTCTTTTACCCTTATTCAAGTCCCTGGTTATTAAAATCGGAAGTAGCTACAGATCATGTCTTCCATATTGTCGCGTACATCAGAGTGAATTGTATTATTGAAAGGAAAGCGTGTGGAGATTTGGTCAATAACATGCATATAGAAAATAGATAGGGTGAAATTCCATTTCTTGATGACTTCAACATTAAACTTTGTTGTCAAAAATGTTTACATGATATGTACAAGAGTGATGACACATCTCTATCATCAGTTGCATCAGCAGTATCCCATATGTGCCCTCAGAGCTCTGCAAAAAAAAAAGCTCTGGTAGCTTACTTCCCAAAATAAATTACTCTTAGAGGCAATTCTTTTAAAAGTCAGCATGAAATGGAAATTGGGATTGTCTTTTCTTCTTTATTGTGACATATCTGAATGAAACTGCTTCTTGAATGAGAAAGTAATGTAGGGCAGAACCTGATTTTGTCCATTAGGAATTTATTTGGATCTTTGTTATTTGCCTATTGCGGAGACAGTTTCATGTAGTCACAAGTTTGCTGGAGGCGGGATTAAAACTCGCCTGGGTGGACACATTAATGTTTCTGATTAAAGTTTATGAGGGCACATGTTCCTTTTTTACATTTTTTTTTTTTTTAAATAATATGCATAATAATGTGCATGGCTAATCTGTAACAATCTGTAAATCTGTAAGAATATCTAAATGTGTATTCATTTAATAAACATTTCAGCTTCTTTCCCGCCACAAAATCAATGTGGAAAATGCACCGTTCGCAGATTCCCCATGGACCCTGTCCATAAAGGATCTTTTTTTTTTTCTCTCCAGCTGATGGGGGAGAACAGGATCCTGTACCTCTACTGGAAGCATTGCAGGCTATTTGCCATCCAGTGAGGCTTCAAGCATCACACACCACTGCCAGGAATTTGGCCTGGATCTGAAATTCTGCGCAATGTTGCCTGGAATCTGGCCTTGATTTAGGACTCACCAAGCGGCAAAAGCAGCTGAGAGAAGGCTGGCCTGGCGCTTGGGACGCCCAGTGTATGATAATGAGTGTGGTATTGCCACTTTCACACCATGTTAACAGGGAGTCCCCAAGGCCCCTTAACCATCATGCTGACAGATGCAAACACTCTACTGAGTCTAGTTCCAGTAACTGTCTTTCTTCACAACATGAACACCAATGTACCCACAACTTAGCACCTAAGACAGGAAGATGGCTGAATATAAACTCATGACCACAACTGTGAAGGCAGCTTCCTTGTGAACCAAACCAACTGTGTACCGTGAAGACAGCAAGCCCTGAAATAGCCATTTGTTGATGGCTAATCTGGCCATTTCAGCTACCAGGTTACCCAATAAATTCTCTCTTATATATTTATGTAGTTATCGTTGTAGCATTCAAGCAGTTCAGCATGACTGTCATTTCAGAGAAGCTTCCAGAGAGGCCCGTATGAAGAAGTACATGATCTACGTTCTACATGATGGGTGAAAAAAACATGCTTATTATCCTCACAAGGGCCCATTTAATCCGTACAGGCAGGACAACGAAACTAGAGCTGCAATGGCTGCATCATGGCCAGGACGGTCCTGAAGAAGGGAGGAAACAGACACCTCGCAGCAACTAGTTCATCACAGAACTGAGATGATTCTCACCAAACAGCACAGGTTTAAATAACATCCATAAAAAATTATTTATACTGAGCCTTCTGGCATGGTGCTGTGGAAAAGCTGAAGCAGAAGCGTTTGTATGGACTCATTGAGTCGGCATTGACTTTGTTGAACTCACTCAGGAAATTCTTTCCATGCTTCATGAACAATGTTTGCTTTCTTGAGCTAAAATGCACCACTTAAACAAAGGTTTGTTTATTTTCTCGTTGGGTATCCAACTGTACGATTAATGAGGAAAAACTTTCAAGCCCAGAGCCTGGATAACAAACAGACCTGTTACTTCCACAACAAGTCAATAAAGCCCAAAATGGATCAAATATGTTTGTGCCAACCTAAACCAATAAATAAAGTCAATTTATGGTCCTAATCCTGCTTAATTTTGACAGATCTGACAGTTATGCAAATTATAATTAAAAAAAAGACTAATAAAAGAGCAGCTAAGATAAATAACATGGTCATACATACATGACATAATGCTTTTTCTTCAAAAACGAAACAATGGTCAATCACAGCCAACACAACCCACATGTCAGCTGCTTAAACATCTCATTCATTTCACTACACTGAACATTTCAAGAAACATTTCAATCAAATATTGAACTTCTGTTATTATTTTTATCTATCTTTCTTCTGTGAAACACAAACGGAGACTGACAGCCCCAGTCACCGTTCACTTTCATTGCATCTTTTTCCATACAATTAAAGTGAATGGTGACTGAGGCTGTCGTTCTGTCAAACACGTCGGTTTGTTTTCCAGGTAAGAAAAAAGTCCTACAGGTTTGTAACGACATAGGGGTGAGTAAATGATGACAGAAGTTACATTTTCTGGGTGAATTATTTCTTTAAGGTCTTTATTTACTCTTTATTCTGACTGGCCTGATTTTGTACAGTGGCTGTCAGTGATGTCTATAGCAAAATCATTCGCTAAAGCAAAGCAAATATTGTCTCAAACATATAATTACAAAGGCAAGCACAATTTAATAGACCGCGAGAACTGATCATCTGTCTGCTGCTGTCCAGCACATCACACCATAATAAAACGCGTATGTCACATTTCCTGCCGCACTATGACATCAATAACACTGCAACACGTTCAAAATAATAATCAGATTCAACCATCGTTTGCGAAGCGCAATGACATACAGAACCGAGTCTAATGCATATGAAATCAAATTTGACTTGCTGTTGCACGAGCGCAAACGCATAAGAGACAGGCAGGTGGTTAGTCATGTCTATATATTAACCGCAATGCGTTAAATACATAAAATATGAGCACATGTTCATAAATGAGTGGTGTATGATAAAAGCCTATACGTACCATATCTGAGGATGGAGAGTGGACTAGGTTTGTTAATCTACACTAGACTGCAGCGATGCTCCGCTCTCAGTTAAAGCTCCACCGTGCGACTGTCGCTCGCAGAGTATTGAAGGTGATCCGGTACTATATACAATGGTGTATTCCTCCGCCGTACGGACTCCTATCACTCACTTCCGCATAGAGCAGTCATAAGCCCCGCCCACCTACTTATCATAATCACCTCAGTCGCCAGAAGAAAAAGTGTTTATTTATGAAAGATATAGGCTAATATCGAAATATTATGTATAATATGTACAATGTAATATGCAAATGTAACATGTACAAGTATGTATAATATGTACTTAAGTACATGAAATCTGACAATTTCTGGTATGTCTATATAATTTTTGTTCATCACTTTTGGAACAAACAGCATATTTACAATACTGCATGTAAACGTTCAATATGTAAAATAACAGGTTTAATATTATTTATTAATAGTAATATTATTTATTAATAATGCAAATTTAGTGCCCTAATTAGCATTTCCTTATTAAATCATTTAAATATATGAGTAAGCAGTGCAGATGAACAATGTGCATTTAAGATGTCATTAAAAAAAGAATAATAAATACGCAAACACACACACACACACGTGTCCAGTATTTAATTTTCACTTTATTGTTGTAGGAAAAACATACAAAAATATTTTACAGATTAAAAACATTCTAATTCTTACCGCAAATGACCAATTAATATGTTCTGTAAAAAGTTGTGTAGAAACACAGAAGTTGGCCTGACTAAAATCTAAAGTAAATTAATCTATTAAAACGATAGGCCTACAAGTGATAAGCAAAAATGTTATTCATATGTGACAATGTTATGGAAAAATTTAGAGAAAGAAGAGTATTATAATAAAAAAAAACTTTTTATTATAATACTTTCGCATTCAAAAATTTGAGCCCTATTGTGCATTAAGTCATTTGTCACAGAGAAAAATCCATTCCATTGGTCTCTTAATTAATTAACCAAATAAATCCCAGTGAACAGTTACATTTGATTCTGATACTGAAAACTCAGTAACAAATAAATAAAACATGAAAATAATTGTTTTAATATAATATTATAAATAGGAATATAGGATACAAATGAAAAAGTCAGTTATTAATTAAAAATAACAGAATCTATATATAAAAAATAAGGACAAATCGACATTCAGTGTAATAATTTTTGGGGGTCACAGTACTAAAAATAGTCTAAGAACACCACATCTTGAGGGACTACTTCTCTAAAAGGCACTAGTTTCTTTCGTCGGAATATTACTTATTGCATCAAGTCCTCTTTGTTGACGCTAGAGAGATTTCGGCTCAGCATGTCACAGCTTTTATGATTGGGCAGTTGAGACCTGCAATCCGCTCGTGACTATAACAGCGTTTCTGATTGGTTACGTTAGACCTGCAATGCGTCAAGCCATTGCGCTCAGTGTGTCCCGGATCACGCAGCACTGGAACCGGCGGGCCAACAAGCCCTTCGGTTAGACAGGACAGGGCTGATTAAATTTCTCTCCCGGGATCAGCTCTCATATTATAGACTCACCGTGAGACTCCTTCACATCCACAAAGCTAAGGTTTAATCGAGTTTCATAGAAAGAAATGGTTAGCACAGAGTGCTGTGCTCCTTGTCTAGTTATATAAAGCGAATTGGAGAAAGTCGCAGATTTAAAAGAACACTTCAAACAGGGTGAAATGAAGGTTGTTGCAACGGAAATAAATATATCGATGTTATGATGATAATGACAGAATTTCACTTGCCAGGACCAACCGTTTGTTAAATGTACGCAGTAAAGTTTTGCTAAACTAGTACTATAATTGATGAACTTCTGATGGACTATTTTGTTCTTAAACTACCGTACAATAAAATTGCTTAAAATATCTTAATCACCATGGAAAATATTTTACCCCACTATTTTCCCTCAGCGGTGTTAACGAAACAGGTTCATGAACGGGTCAATTTTTTTTGCGTCAACAGAAATCCCTTGAATTCACGATTCCTTCACGCTCACGCAGTGTACCGAATCAGTTTATCGAATCAACAAATCACTGATTCATTAAACCGAGAACAGTCTCTATGCCGAGCATATCCGATTCGTAATGTGCAGGTTGATGATACCAGTTTTTGGATTTTGATTATTTAATGGGGTGAAATGCACGTTTACTATAAGAGCGGGAATATTACAAATTAAACGAACTGGGAAATATATTTGACTTGGCCTGTGTGATATTTTTATCAACACGCATAAGAGTTGGTTTAGACATGCTAACACTTTTGTTTGAGGTAGAAGATGAACTTTAGTATTGTTTGCAAATTTTATTATTGTAAATTATTTTTAGGTTCTAAATGACTCTTTTTGTGAGCCTGCATCTATGTCGTAATTTTGTTTCATGACATAAATGAATTGCTGAATCATTTCTGGAGTTGGTAACTGTTCGAAAGAACCGATTTGCAGAAATGAATCTTTTCATCACAGCACGCACGCTTTCTTTCCAGGTCGCAGGCGGATGACGTACCCGGCGCGCGTCTGTTTTGATCTGTGTGAAGTAACATGGCTCTTTTCCCGTCCTGCGCTGAACTGTCAGGCAATAACAGCTCTACTGGGGATAGAGGTAAGCTACAGGATCAGGTCTGGTGCACTTGATATTGCATTAAAGAAAGAGAACCTGTAAACGATGCCTAACAGTTGTGCTGATTATTACTATAACTGCTGCATGATTTACTGTAACTGTGAGCAGCTGCATTACACGTTGATTAACAGTAATAATATGTGCATAACAGCCTTTATATTTAAGTATAATTTTAGTGTCAGTTTTAATTTTAGGCTAACTTTAGCTCATCTGTAGTATTATACTTCTGTTGGAAAGTACTGCATTGAACTGAATCCTTTCTGAAGCATCTCTGCTCCTCAGTTCTCTTAAAATATAAAAACACTGCCACATAGATTATTATAAGATGTAAAGCATTCGAAGTGCAAACATTTGGTGCATTATGTTAGGAACTATTTCCTGTTTTCATTTTAGCAGTGTTCTGGTACACTAGATTTTTGCTTTTTCTGAAAACAATATTGCCTGTGTAAAATGTCTTTATGTCCATACACAAACATTTGTGACAATTTACACGGGTTTAAATTTAAGGGTTTAATACTTGGGGTTTGTTCAAAGTGAGCAAAAGTTGGAGTGATGCTTATAAGCACCAATAACTAGCACATATTCTGCGATCTCAAATTATCTTGTATGCCAAATACTGGACCGTTATGGATTTGGCTGCAGTTCAACGCAATGCAATCAGTCAGCCGTTCTGTTTGAGTGGACCCCATCTTTGAGCACTTAATAAGCTAGATGAAGACACACATCCCAACTAATCAATATCAAATTATTGGGAAAGGACCGTTCTCACATTGAGTACAGTAGAAAAGAACAAACTGCTCTTGCATGCAGATAACCTCTGCTGCGGTGGGGGATTTGTGCAGAATATCGGCCAGGTCAGCAACACATCTGGCTCCTGCCCAGGCTGTCCACAAAGTAACAGATAGCATCATGCTTCTGTCCTTCTCACTGCTTAAGGGAATCAACCCTCTTTAATGGACAGTTTTTTTGTGTGTGCGAATCACATCAGATGCACTCCTCTGAGGTTTTGCTTCATTTGGACAGGCTGTCTGTCTTGACTGACTGATTTATTCAGTTCTTAAAGAGGCCAGCATAGCTAATTTTGTTTGACTGAATGTTTCTTCTCTCAGCTCCAGCAGATCTGGAATGGCTGAGTAATCAGAGCTTCAGCAAACAAGATGCTTTGAAGACTCATCAGCGGGCCACAGAGAGAGTGCAAGCAGAGGCAGAAGAACCAGCAGGCACAAGGTCATCTGATCCTTTAAAGCGCAGTGTAGTTAATCACTGAATAAATTAACTTTATCACCTGTGGAACTTAATGTGTGTTTAAAGAACTTGCCTAATAGATTACAAAAGGTGATCTGTCAGTTATTATCTAATTTCAAGTTAAATCTTGTGAAAAAAAATAAAATATGCATGGACTTCAACCAAAGCTGAAGCTGAGTTAAAAATGTTTCATTGTCCTTCCAACATTAAAGTGTATTAATTAAAATTAAGACATGTACAAATAAATTAATCATAAATAATGTTTTTTTTAATGGCTATTTAATATTAAGTAAATAATACTAAACTAAGTATGCATGTACCTTAATATAGTACTATTATGCCTGTTAGACCAGGCTTGAAATGCAGTACCCAGTTTTATAAATATTTACACATATACATATTTAAACATTAAAATATTAACTTGACTGTAAAAGGTATATTTCTGCAGAGTGTCTGTTTATCAGAGGACACAGTGAACTTTTCTATGTCTATGCAGAGAGCAGAAGTGTAAAGAGAGAGAAGATAGCCATGGCAGATCGAATAAGAGAAAGAAAGAAAAGAAGAAAAAACAGAAGAAGAAGAAGAGCAGAGATAACTCGGAGAGCGGTGGATCTGAATCAGACACAGTTTACCCCAGCGACCTGCTAAAAAAGGAGAACGCTGACAGGTGTGTTTATAGAAAAATCCAGTACATTGTACATTGATCTACAGTCAGTCGCTGATATTTGTACCCACTTACATCTATATCAGGCTTAAAAGGCTTCACACATTTAATCTCTTAAAGGGACAGTTCACAGTATTATGTACTCATCCTCATGCTGTTTCAAACTGTATGAGTCTCTTTCTTCCACTAAACATTAAAGTAGAAATTTAGCAGAATGACAACACAGCTATTTTGGACACAACAAAAGCAGGATGTGTCTTTTTGTGGCATGTAATTTCAGTTTTTGGGTGAACTGTTCCTTTTGGGGGAATGCAAAAGATTTGCACGTTCTTTGCATTGTTGTTTGCATTGTTTTAGAACATTGAAATGCACAAAACATCAACCATAATTTGAGGCTGTCTATTTAAGACACTTTTAACCCTGGATTTTTGGATAATGGTGTGTGTTGTATTTTATGTCCTTGTCTTTCATCTTCTTGGCTGCAGAGAGGAAGCTCAAGTTCGGGTGAGCGAGACCTTTATGTGGCTGGATGACCTCCAGACCCCCTCTGACTCCCCCTTCTGTATTGACAGAAGAGCTGACCGTGCCAACTGGGAATACAAATCCCTCTATAGGGGAGACATAGCCAGGTAACTTTACTCACTGTCTCTGTGTGTCTGTCTGTCTCACACACAGATGCTCTCCTCTTTCATTCTTTCTGTTTGGCTCTCTGAAGGTCAGCCAGTCTCAGCAGTAGCAGCAGGTGCCAGACGCTCTATAATGCAGGAGTGCACTGCGACTGTGTGTGTACGAGAGAGCTGCAGTGTATATTGTGCTCATGTGTCTCTTTCAACTGCTTTTATAACTCCAGCTTCTGTTTGCAGAAACCCTTTGAAATCCACATGAAATTTTCTGTATCCCAACTCTCTGTACTTTTTGTCCTCCCTTTGACGCACACATTTTTTTTACTGTACTTCTTTTTTACTATACAGTTGCAATTAATTAAATGATTAACATGCATACTCCATTTAAATTTTGTTTAGTAGATAATATTTGTGTACTTTTTACTCAGAAAAAAGTGTGACATTTGCAAAAAAGGGATGTGTGAGACTAGTCGACTGAACTATATTGCTGCTGCTAGTTGACATTGGAAATACTTGTTTATGCTATTTAATTTCATTTTTTTGGCACATTTATGTTTTGCTTAATATTCTTACAAAAGATATGTTTAAATTACTGTAATGCTAATGTTACCTTTTAAAAATATTACATTGTTTATATATATATCTAAAATGTCCACTCGGAAGATGAGCAAGGTGAGGGAGTTTTTTTTTTGCCTACACAAAACTTTTTAGTTTTATTCTATGGCAAACTGGTAAATAACAATTAAGGTTGCTTATAGGCTTTTAAGCAGTATGAATTTTATACAGATTTAGGGGAAATACTATGAATGAAACTTACTTGACAACAACACTAGATTCTATATCAATACCCTAATGAATAGAATACCCTTAAATAATATATAGTTGCTGGTAAACATCAAGCTTTTCTTGCGATTATCTGTACAGATACTTTTCATACACGAGAAGTGTGTTCAAACACAGATGTGCAAAGCTTCTGCCATGAACGAACAGTACCTTGACGTGCTAACTTATGTTGACTAACTTTTATTTGAGGGATTCTGTTTATAATAGGCTACTGAGTTTGTACTTATTGGTCACTGCCTATTGATTGAGTTCATTTTAATAACTATGTCTATATTGGCTAACTTTATTAAGTCTATGCTTAAGTTTAATGTATAATGATTAGAATGCAAGGCAAGCTCATCGTATGTATATATATATAATATGACCTATTATTCAGCAGCATTCCATATGGGATTTGACTGGGATTTAATTAAGATTACAGTTTGAGTACATGGAGGGTGTTTACATGCATATCTTACACCAATTATGCTTAATAACTTGACAACATGTAATATGTAAATACCTTTTTTTAATGGTTTGAGTAAAACCATGTCAGGCAATATGATTTTAGCTGTTCCCCTAGTTTCGCTTTACATGTAAACACTTCTGTTAATGTGCACGTCTGTTTATGTTTTGATAGTTATCAGTTGAACGCACTCATTTTTAAAATGTTTGCCATTTAAAATCTTTAAAATAATTACATTTTGTTGCTTTGCAGCCTGGAAATGAAGACGGACACAGTTTTTGTTTTATCCTGCTGTATTAACAAATTATAACATCCAAGTGAAAGATATAACACCAACATGTCAGAAAAAAATTAAAAACCAGAATCACTGAGTGATTTTATCCACTGAGTTTTCTTTAATTACAGCCTTTAGTCGGTTGGGATTTGTCTCTACTAACTTTGCACATCTAGACAATATTTGCCCTCTTTTCTCTGCAGAACTTCTCAAGTTCAGTTAAATTTGATGGTGACCGTTTGTGGACTGCAGTCTTCAATTCATTCCACAGATTTTCAATGAGGTTTAAGTCTGGGCTTTGACTAGGCCATGCAAGGACAGTCACCTTTTTCTTCTTTAACCACTGTGTGCTCAGTTTTGCTGTGTGCTTTGGGTCATTGTCGTGTTAGAAAGCAGCCTGAAATCTTCTGCCAGAAAGTTGTCAATGGGAAGAAGGTTTTTCTTCCCATTGACAACTTTCTGGCAGAAGGCAGCAGATTTCCTCAAGAATTTGATGGTATTTTGCCCCATCCATTTTTTATTCTATCCTGACAAGTGCTCCAGTCCCTGCTGCAAAGAAACACCCCCATAACAGGATATTACCACCTCCATGTTTTACTGTAGGAATGGTGTTATTTGGATGGTGAGCTGTATTGGATTTCCGCCAGACATATCGTTCAATTTTAGTCTCATCTGCCTAAGAATCTTCAAGGTGCGTTTTGGCAAAGCTCAGTCGTGACAGGTGTATTTTGGCAAAGCTCAGTCTGACTGCATGTGCCCTTTCTTGAGGAGTGGCTTTTTTTCTTGTACCCCTCCCATACAAGCCACATTTGTGGATAATTTGTGATATTGTTGTCACATGCACACAATGACCACTCTTTGTCATAAATTCCTGCAACTGCTTCAGAGCTGCTGTAGACCTTTTGGTTGCCTCTCTGACCAGTTTCCTCAGGCTCTTTCATTCCGTTTGGAGTGACGTCCTGATCCAGGGAGGGTCTGTGTTGTACCAAATACCTTCCACTTCTTAATAACAGACTTCACTGTGCTTCTAGGCATTGATAAAGCCTTTGAAATTTTTTGTATCATCTTTGTATCCATTTTTTTGTACACGACTTGTGCCTGTCCACAACTTTATCCCAAAGATCTTTTGACAGTGCCTTGACACCCGTAGATGATTGTATGCTTCGGGACTGAAATGCTCCAGGAAAGCTCTTTTCATGCTGAGCTAATCAAAATGACCACGGATGATCACAGTTGAAAGTCAAATGGCTTTGTGTGCCATTGAGTTTACAAGTCATTTTAGGAAGGGGGTGATCCTTTTTCCAACTCAGTGATTCTGGTTTTTAATTTTTTTCTGACATGTTGGTGTTATTTCTTTCACTTGGATGTTATAAGTTGTACTGAGTAAATACAGCTGGATAAAACAAAAACTATGTCCCTATTCATTTCAGGCTGCAAACCCCAAAAGAGGGGTGATTGTTTTCTATACCCATTGTATTTGTTGATTGTCATGCTCAGCCAGCCATAAAAAAAAAATCAAGATGCGCACTGAGTGCCATGACAATGGCCAAGCGGTTCTTATGGCTCATTTCATTTATGCAAAACCAAAGCCTAAAACTTATTTGCGCTGCCTTGCAAGCACTGATGTTTCTTTCTGGAAATGTAAATCTAGTTTACTTTGATGTCAGCGTGCAGCTGTAGTTCTGTACCCCTGCTCTCCCTAAGCGTCGTTCTGGGTCTTATTTACTCCAATTTTCTGGCACCGCAACAAGCTATATTGAAGGGTTTATTAGCTGCTCAGAGGCAACAAATCTCACACCTGGCAGTTCTCCAGCTTCTATCGGCTTTAATCTGGTGTCAGATCTGCCATCTGTAACTTAATAGACCACAATCAATACTTGCATTCTCTCTCACTGTCCCTCTCTCCCGACATCCCCCTCTCACACAGATGCCCCCATACACACTCCTCTAAAGCTGATCGGTATCATGTGTGAAGAGTGTGTACAGAATGAGTGTACAGAGGTGCATCACAGCACTTTTTTCTTGAGAAGGTCAAGTGCTGCTCTAAAGAGGATACAAATCCCTCGTCTTCAATCTTTTTCCTTCACTTTCTCAAGTTATCTCATCCTCACTCAGACACCTGCCAACTCCTGTTTTTACTCTGTCCTTCATCTGTCAGTAGGCCCAGATGGAATCTAAAAAGTTTTGTCATATTTTCTGCACTGTTTTTGAGGAAAAAGCTCAGTGGTTCTTCACCAATTCAATTCAAACCTGTCATATTTTTCGTGCCACTTATGTTAACAACTTCTGCTTTTCAGGTATAAGAGGAAGGGAGGCTCTTGCCTGGGGTTAGACTTCAGGATGCAGGCTGTGAACTGGAATGATGGAGGTCCAGAGAAGAAGCGAGTGGACAAGAAACCCGAGCGCTATTTCTGTCCTTCCACCCGTCAGTTGCTCCGGTCAGATAGTCTGCCTGCTTTGCCTGTACTCTCTGAGGGCATTGCTGTCAGCTCTGATTCCTACATCAAGCTCTCAGCCTGCACTGTAGAGCAGGGCTCTTCCACCCAGGCACCCGTATCATGGGTAAATCCGCTGGGCATCTATGACCGTGGAACCTCTTTATGGCTGGAGGGCAAGGGTCAACCGGAGGTCAAGGGAGATCAGCAGGATGTTGAGGCTCAAAGGAGCAGCAGCACCCTTCTGAGTGCACGGGTGGAAGAGTTTAACAGGAAGCTACGGGAGAATCCTACGGACACCCAGCTGTGGCTGGACTTTATACACTTCCAGGTAGGCCTCCTGACAGGAAATGTGCCATTTTCATTGTTTCCCTACCTAACTCTAATTTCTCTCTCTTTGTCTCTGATCAGGATGAACTGGCCTTTGGTTCTGGGTCATTCTCTGCTGCCAGTGACACTGACAATGATGGTGACATGAAGAAGATGTCTCTTCGTGCCGTGCTGGAGAAGAAGCTGTCCATTGTGGACAGGGCAGTGGAAAGTAACCCTGCCAACGTAGACCTGAAACTGGAGAAACTCCACCTGTGCAAGGAACTATGGGAGCCTGCCACCCTGCAGAAAGAGTGGAAGAAACTAGTGTTCATCCATCCAAACAGCGCCCCTTTATGGAGGAAGTATCTTCTCTTCACACAGAGTCTTTTCAGCACTTTCTCAGTGTCAAAGGTCAACAGCGTGTTCGGAAAGTGTTTAAGCACGCTCAGTGCAGTCCAAGATGGCAGCATGGTGTCTCACCCTCCACTTCCAGGCACCCAGGAAGACCTCTTAGGTATAGTGATATTTTATACTTGTCAAATATAGATACTTACCAAATGTATCATGTGTTTAGCATCTATTAGACTCACCAGATAGCTTTTCCACCAGGTTCTTGTTAATGTCTCCTAGTGTCCTCAGATAATTTTTGTATTGTCATCGTTTGAGTTTCACTTGTTTAGATGTGAATTTGCAGCCGTAGGTTGTTTTTTCTCTCCCTCCCCTCATGTTGCTGTTACAGCAGTTGGCGGAAACTGTAAAAGTGTTTTGATTACATGCATAAATATTTGTAGAGTTAAGCACCTCATGTACAATTTGTGCAAGTGTACGTTTTGGAGTATGTTTTGGTCTGTCCACCCTTTGTGTGTGTGTGTGTGTGTGTGTGTGTGTGTGTGTGGATGAATGATCAGATTTTGAGCTAGGGCCCTTGCTGTTCTGTGTTCTCTATTACTGGCTTCTCAGTTATCCTAATTAAACAATAACCTCCATAGATCAGGTTAGTGTGCATCGTGTATCTGGATAAGCACTCCCTGGGCCCACATTTGCTGAACTGAGCTGAAATTTACACTCAATCATACAATACATTTTTACACAGATTGGGCCAGACTCATTATGAGGTCTATAGTGAAATGCAAATAAAGGTCTGACATTGTCATTGTGATGTGACGAGTCAATGTTGAATACACATCTGAGATGAGATTTCATTCTGAAACGAGTTGAACGGGATATAGTTCATCTAGAAAATATCAAGTCTGTTCATCATTTACTGACCCTCGTGTTGTTCTAAGCCTATTCTATGTTTCTTGGGTCAAAAGTTATACAGGTATGGAGCAACGTGTGAGTAAAAGATCATTTTTGGGTAAATTATTCTTTGAATTGCTCTGTGACTCTGTGCTGCCCACTTGTGTTCAGAGGTGGCTGTGCAGTATCAACTATGTGTAGATTTTAGGTAATATATGATACATAATTCAAATGAAACTAACTGTGCTCTCTTGTCTGGCAGATATCTTTCTACAGCAGTGCCATTTCCTGCGGCAGGCGGGTCACACAGAGAAAGCTGTGTGTCTCTTCCAAGCCCTTCTGGACTTCACTTTCTTCAAGCCAGACAGCGTGAAAGACCTGCCCACTAGACAACAGGTACACACACAAACAGAAAAGCATTAAAACCCTTTTGTAAAAGTTATTTCCTTTATTCTTTCCCTTTGAAGCAACATCATACAACTTCAGATGAATGTCTTTGGTATTCTGTTCCATTCAGTTGTGCTCTGTCGCACCCCAATGTGTCCAACTGGGGTCAGGTTGACCCAAACCCGCCTATGTATATCGGGCTTCTTTAAGACGGAATAATTATTATTCAATAACTAATTATTCAGGCAACTCAAAATATGTAGTTTTCACTGTGCAGTAAAATCATAACCCTGCATTTCATTTAAGATAAACATGGGATCTGTAGTAAAATATTTTACATTTTTAAAAGTATAGAACAGAGGCATAACTGTATGTACAGCAAGATGTGTTTGCGTGTTCATGTGAAACTGTGGTTGCTCAACCCTCGGTTTCGGTCACAGGATTTGCTGAAGAGGCATATTCGCATGCACTGTTGCTTTTTAAAACAAACTTTTTCTTCAACAGCAGAAATATCTGTCCTTTCAACAGCCATATACACGTTCTGCTGAGCAAGACCTAAAGAGTCCTAGAGAGTCAAAATGCTCCCTGTCCTATGCTTTCAACATGAACTTCATATGATCAGAAACTGATTGTTAGTTAATATTAAAAACATGATTCGCATTTCACTCTATGATAGACTGTGATAGTCATATTATACCCACCCCACATCCTTACTCAAAGTAACTGTGAACCTGCGTTCCTTTTGCATTTCTTATCCTTGAAATTTAGGGGACATCAATCAGTGACATGGCATGGTGGGTAGTGCACATCGCTCCTTCTCTAATCATCCAGTCAGCATGTGATTGGCTGACCACTCCTGGTGTCTTTCTATGATTGGTTGAACAAGTTTTTAGTGCTGGTTGGGTTTGGTGCTGCAGTATAAGGTACTTTTGACGCTCAGTGTTGAGTGATAACTGCAAATTAAACATGATTAAAAAACTTAATCGTTTCACTGAGTACACACTTTACAGCACTTTTATGTGAATGGGAGTGTTGCTGCTAGTGATTCTACAAATGGATCGCTCGTTGAAAACCTGGAAATACAAGTCTTTTAAAATCCAAGACTGGAAAAGTTACGGAAAATCATAAAATTGCAAAAAGGCATGAAAATCTCTATAGCAAATACAGATTTTTGTATGTAGAAATTCTATTTAAAACATTTAAAACATGTTTTAAATTCTTATCCAGTAATCAGAATCAGAATCAGAAAGAGCTTTATTGCCAAGTGTGTTTACACACACACACAAGGAATTCGTCTTGGTGTCCAGTACAGAAAGTACAAAAGTGCAGACATATAATTTAAGGTAATAAAAACACTAATAATAAAGAGAATAGACAATAAATTATAAATAACAGTATAGTAATAAAATATAGAGAAAAAGAAAAAATGTCACTAGACAGTAGACTACTGTCATGACTTTTCATGATTTGAATGAACAAATCATGAAAATCCATTAGTCAAAATGTGTGGGAACTTTGTATTTTTTGCTTTTATTTGTTTCTCTACTTGTATTTTCATGATATTTATTATCTTTGTGTGTCCAGGTGGATTTTTTTGAGCCTTTTTGGGACAGTGGAGAGCCCAGGGTTGGGGAACGGGGGGCTCGGGGATGGAAGGCTTGGATGCTTCAGCAGGAGAGAGGAGGATGGGTGATTCCATCTGAGCCAGGTGTTCAAACCAAACGCACGCACACAAAGATGTAGATCATTGCCAATGCACTGTAGTATAGCTAGTAGTTCAGCATTTGGTGCAAAGGTATTTCTGACTTTTCCGACTTCTGTTTTACACGGACATGGGTAATAGGGAATGCTTGTGACATCATGTGATAAAGATAAAACAAGGAGTTGACCAACACAATTTTGAATGCTCAATTCCAAAACATCAAAGCCAAAGTCTTTTTTTTATTGATTCTGAGAGCTAATATTACAGTGAACTCTGTGGCCCGCAGATGATGATGATGAAGAAGAGCAGGATGACTCCGAGATCAAAGACAAGACCTGGCCTAAGTGGAAGATCTGGTTGGATGTGGAGGCGTCCCGAGAGGCAAACCACTGGTTGCCATGGAGACCAGATAAAACCAAGGGCCAATCAGAAGAGGACTGTGAGGACCCCGACAGGCAGGTGCGATATTTGTTGACAATCTTTTGAGTTGGCCCAAATTAAATATGCAGATGATTTTTAATTTTTGTTCAAAATGTATTTCAACATGCTCAACTACACTGTGTGTTTATAGTTTAATGCATAGTCAAATGAGCTAATATTTGTAAGATGTTATTAATGTTCTGTTTGTGCTTAAAGGGGACATAACACACACAGTTTCTGCCAATCTCATGTTAATCTTGAGTACCTATAGAAGAGTATTGCATCCTTCATATCTCAGAGTCTTTAGTTTGATCAGATTTATAAAAGACAGATACAGCTTTACGCTTCTCTCTGAAAACAGTCGAGGTCCTGGAGGCATGCTGTGGGCGGAGCTAAAGAGTCACGAGCACGCAAAGCTATTAGGTGTGTTTGAATTGAAGCGGCGCTGTAACAGATCGATCAGTGTATGACATCAAAGTACCATGAGAGCTATAGAGAACAGACGGCTCTGCATGCTTTTGAATCAGTACTTCGATGTCAAACACCGATCGATCTGCGCAGTGCCACTTCAAGTCGAACACACCTTTAGCGTAGCAATCGTCTGCAAGCTGTGATATGGACATAAATAAAACAGGAACAAAACCTTTATTGACTTATTAAAAAAACACACTTTGGGAAGCTGAACAAGGTTATCTTTCCCTCACAACCAAAAACAGACTTCTCTGGTGAGATTGTTGATTTCTTGGTCTAAAAACAAAGTGACAAATCCTTCTCAAGCAAGTCCTGTGCAGCGCTGCTGACGACTTCCGGAACCGAATGAAGCACGTTGATGGGCGTGCTCTTGCTCTCGCTCTGGTTGATGTGTGCGCACGCTCTTCCCGGGAGAAGTGCCCATACAAGGAATTCCATCCTTTATGATGTCATACAGGGCCATACTCGAAAAAAAACTTTCAGAAACTTATATGAACCCTGAAGGAGTGTATTTGGCACAGAAATACTCTGTTGTACGTCCAACTCCTTTTTTGAAACTTTGGCCATGTTTAGCATGAGAATCCAACTCTTTAACAGAGTAAATAAGTCAGAATGCATGAAATAGCATTAGACCTCCCCTTTAAATCTCTTTCTGTCTTCATGCAGGTCTTGTTTGATGATATTGGCCCATCTATGATTCGTGTGGACAGACCAGATCTTCAGCTACAGTTGATCCTGTCCTTCCTGCAGTTCCTAGGTCTGCCTGGACCTTCAGGGAAGTTCTCTACAACATCTTCCTCAAACATTCTACTGGACAATCTAACCTTCCTTGAGGAGGGCCCAGACCCGGAGCGACCATTGACCTCTTATGACCTCCCGATGGCTGGGATCTGTGCAGTGGGTCACATGACATTTCTGAGTGACTGCAGGAGGCAGGCAGGGCTGTGTAAGGCAGGGGAGGAGTTTCTCCAGAACGTTCTACAGCAAACTCTCCAACTCATCTCCGCACAGGATCAAGCTGCTATTACTCTCTGCTGGCTGCAGTATGAGAAACTAAAGGTCTGTGTGTGAACAAATTCACAAAAAAACTAAATATAAATATACATTTTTGGGGGGGAATTGAACAGGTCATATTTCAGGCACAAACAAAAGCATTGTGGCATTAATTTAATAATAATATTATATTTTTATGATAATTAATCAAATCCCACCAATGCTAATATTAAATACAAAATAAATTATATATCATATAAAATGATATAATTGAATGATATAATAATATTTTTTACTATGTATTATATTTTTTTTGTATATAATAATAATAATATAATTATAATCCTATGATTCATATGAATTATATGAATATAATATATAAATTCTCATTTTACGGTCCTGACATTTCTTTAAAGTTATTGTGAGAGCCACCATTTTTTGCGATTCTTTACTTCCATGTTTGTGTTAGTCTGCAACCACCTTATTTGCTTTTCTATTGTAGGTACTGAGATGTTTACGCAGTGGAAATAAAAGGCAACTGAAGTCTCAGGGGAAGCGTAGTAAACGGCTAGTGAAACGACTGCTAAAAGAGCCAGATAACAGGAGCAGCCTGGCACTCTGGAGAGAGTATGCCCATCTGGAGTGGCTTCTGGGTAATCTGGAAGAGGCACGCAAAGTATTTGACACTGCCTTGGGCATGGGCGTGACTAGAGGTCTTAATGATCCTGTTCTCTGTAATCTCTGTTTTCTCTATGCCCAGTTAGAGGTAGAGCAGGCCTTAAACAGTGGGACAGTCCCCACTTCCAAAGCTGTCTACATTCTCACTAAATTAGCTGAGGGTGCTGCCTACACTCCTTTCTCTGGCCAAATCAACCCAGTGACCATACTGAAGGCCAGAAAGGCCTATGAGCAGGCCCTATTGAGCTTTTTACCTGAGCAGAGCACAGGCAGCAATGCTAGAGCTCCAAAGAAACTCCACAGAATGTCCAGCCTGGTTGGATGTTTTGGGCTTTTTCAGTACCTCACAATGGGGATAGATGCAGCTGATGCTGTGTACAATCAGGCCATCCAAAAACTGATTTCCTGGAACTTGAATTCAGAAGTGACAGATGGATCTCTGAGGAGACCCAAGGTCTTTGCAGACTGGGAGTCTGTTGCTGTCCAGCATGTATCACTGCTGCGCCACCACGCCAACACCAGTGTGTTTCCTCTCTCCCGGCTAAGACTGGCACTTACAGATGCCCTCTCCTTACTGCCCTCCAGTGCCTCATTATGGCAACTCTACCTTCAAACAGAGAACCGCTATCACAGCGCAGGCCGTGCCCGCAGGTTTTTCCACAGTGTGGCAAAGAAAACTGACAGTGTTGTGCCATATCTTTTTGCCATTACTGCAGAGCAACGACTCAAACAGATGCTGGACTCTGTTCAGAGGTGAGGAAAAAAACAGTTCTTGTTAGCTTTACTGGACTTTTGTTTGTCTTTTTTTTTATTTTCTTTATTCTTTTTCTTTATGCTCTCTTTTTTGTTTGTTGGTTCCATTTTTTTTTTCTTGTCATTTCATTTAGTTTCTACGACAGCGTTTTAGTGCCACGTTAATTATTATTTTTTTAAATCTAAGATTACGAGATTAAAGTCGTAATATTTTGAGAATAAAGTCAAAATTCTGAGAAATTTAAGTCGTAGCAATTATGAGATTCAAGTTTCTAGTTTTGTTAATCTAGTAATCTAATAATGTTAATCTAGTTTTAAGTTTAATATTTTGAGAATATAGCCTATATTGCACATGCAAATGGCCCGGATTGGGAGCACTGGGAGAAATTCCGGTGACCTGGCAACTGATTTGAATATATGTGGGATTATTAACAGAAATCATACTATGTGTCATATTTTGTTTCTTGTTTAGTTTTGTGTGTGAACACTTCTGGCAAAGCTCAATCTAACACATGATAGCTAATGTGTCAAAATACGTTACAAAATGTGACACAAGTGTGCTGAATTCTCAGCGTTGCAGCAAAGGTCACCATAGCAGCCTTTTTGATATATTCTCTTACAGTCAGTGATCTCATTCAGGTCACTCGACAGCCCATGGTGGAAGAACAGTTGGTTGAGGTTTTTGCAGAGCCAGTTAATTTAAGTTAGTTCAAAGTTAGCTACCTGAGTAATAACACTAATCTGGTTTAGTAGCAATGATCTGGTTTAGTAACTGATGTAATCTTTGTCCTAAGGTCTCGTCTTCCTAGAGAAGCCCTGCCCACCCTGCCAAATAATGGTCTTAGCAACCGTATCCGCTGTCTGTTTGAAAATGCTACGGCAACAGAACATGGGGCCCATTGTCCTCTGCTGTGGAGAATGTATCTGAACTTCATGGTAAAGTTGTAAACGCATTACATTTGAGGAATGTTCAGAAATAGCTACAGGTACAGGAGTGTGAGCTGTTTCCTTGTGTGTTTTCTACAGGTATGTGATGGGAATGCAGAGAGGGGCAGTGGAATCTTCTACAAGGCCCTACAGGCAGTGCCCTGGGTAAAGGTAAGATTCACTATACTTGCACAAGGTAATGAGAAGCCTGTTACTGTGAAAATGTATGCACACTTAACACTTACAATTTGTGCATGTGTGTGTATCTGCAGGGCTTGTACATGGACGCAGTGCAGCTGTTTCCTGAACGTGTGCAAGAGTTTTTAGACCTTATGACTGAGAAAGAGTTGCGTCTGAGAGTGCCCATGGAGGAGGTGGACATCTTGCTGGAGGACTAGCCATCAAAACCCTTCCCATAACACACTAAAAATCAATAACCACTGCCCAATAACCAACAGAAACGAAACAGTCTCTCTGAACAACAGCTAAGCAAAAATTATTTAAAAAAAAATATATATATATATTTTTATGCATTGTTTAATGTTTAATGTTCCATGATTTTGGGAATAAAGAATACAATGAGTATTAAGTTTTTTTGTCGTCTTTGAATAGAATGTTTGTAAGAATTTATCATGGTTTGTTTGTAGTATGTTTCAGTTAGCTGAGTGACCTTGATGGTTCGAAAAGGAGATACAAGTTTAAAGCCAGCTACAATCAGCAGATTTTTGTTTTGTTTGTTTTTTGGCCAGCAGAGGGCCAAATACCAATACCTTCTCTCAATGCTCTTGGTGTTGTTGTGGTTTGACCCTCGAATTTACATTAGGATTATCTTCATTGAACATCCATTGAACTGATACAACATTATTGCATTCAATTCTTCATCCAAATTGTCCACATGTATTCAATATGCCAGTGTAAGTATGCTGTAGTGACAGGAGTGATTTGTTTGGACCTTTATTACAGTAATGTTTGGGTTTGCTATGTGTCTCAAAAAGTATGAGATGGAACTTATGTCATAATGAATTATGAAATGTTACCCAACAGCATCTTTGGGGCGGGTACGGCAAAACTAAAGTTTCTCCACAGTTAATTATTTTCATTATACTGTGACAGGTCACAAGGAGCTGACTAAAGGGCTCTGAACAACATGGTACATCATAACTCTTATCTAAACAAAAGATCCAAAGAACCATCATCTGCTAGCTCTCTTCAAGCTTTCTGGACCTTTTTGTTCCTTACCATATTGTGTATAAAATGTGATAGATTATGAGTAACTTATTTAATGTGAATTTTCATGAACATCAGTTTGAACATCTTCAAAGAGATTACTTTATGTCCAGTGTATACCCTCATAATTATAGATAATGAATATACTGCTCATTTAAATACATGATTGTACTGTAATGTATTAGTGGATTCAGTTTTTTATAAGATCGTCTTTCATTCATCTGCCATTGTATTTAATATGTGGTAATTCCTTCAATGAAACACTTCAACTGAACATTTTACACTGTAGTTACTAAGTGTGGCAACATGTCATTTGAGGGTGTTACACATACACAAGCATTATCCCTGCACTGCTTTTCTTTGACTTAAAGGCACAATATGTAAGATTTTTTTAATTAAAATATCCAAAAACCACTAGAACGGTAATATATTTTGCTGACTTGTGTACTTACATTATCCCAAATGTTTCGAAGAATGTTTAGCTCCAGAGAAATAGGCAATTTTAACTAGTGACACGGACCATGTCTATAGTGTCATTGTGTCGCCTGCCAATGACGTCATAACCCCTCGATTTCCGGTTTTGTAGAAAACATGGAAACACCAAAGACGCTTTAATATGTTGTGCGTTTTAATAGACCGGTGACGACCGCACAGAGTAGCATTATAACAGAACTTTCAAATGTATCTAGTATGATAAAACAGCGCTGCTTTTTTTTTCCCACATTAGCACGACCGGAAGGAGCGGAAGCGGTCGACTGTGGCATAATAAAAGCTCCGCTGCTTTCGAGCCGTGTGTCACGCTCGTTCAGCGGCCTCGTTTCGCTTCGATGGCTTTCAGCCTCACCCTGCTTCATTCTACTACCTTAATAAATCATTAGCTCATCCAAGAACATGATTTCTGCCGGAGTCCTGTCGGATTGCATTGGCTGTGGGGATGAAGACGACAACTCCCATGATTCCACACTCAGTCACAGCATCATCAATCTATGACTTTGTCTATTTGTTTATTTTGAATACGCGCCCTCTAGCGGCGAAAATTACATATTGTGCCTTTAAAGAAGACGTCTTATGACCACTATGCTCTTTGTCCATGTTGAATCAGAAACGAGATTACATATTATTTCAGTTAATGACATTATGATCTTCTCGGAGAGTATAGTTATAAAGGATCAATATTCGTCTTTTTGGACAATTTTACTTGAATAAAGCAAAGGTAATGTCTATTAACCATACGTTATTTAGAATAATTTAAAAGTGATTCAAAACTGGCTTATGACAAATGACTCATAACCAGTAGTTAATTATTTCTTTATTTTGGGAAAAAAAATCGTGCATAAATGAGATAAATAATTTGCCTTTAGTTTTGCTTCAGAAGGAAAAAGAGACCTTTGTTAGCTAATTTTATTACTTGTATGGACAGTTTTTTAAATAGTATTTCCCATTTGTTATAACAAAAACAGTCACACCAGTTGTGTTTTGCAATACAGGAAGTAAAATATAGTTTATATGTTAATATAGTTTTAATCATATCACGAGATGTATTTTAGTAATTTGGAGCAAAATAAAAAGGAGTGGCATTATTTTGTGAAAGAACCCCATCTGGTGGTGTATTTAACAAATATTTTTATTACCATTTTCTTCCAAAACATCTTGGGTTACATCCACAATAATTGTTCATTTCATCTGTCTTCTTCCATTAATAGCACAAATTCTGATAGATAAACAGTAACTGTAGCTGTTATTGGTGTGCCCTCAGTGTGATGCTCAGCCATACTCAGTTCACGTGCTACTTATAACATCTATCTGTAAACGTATTTGTAATTTGGCAAACAGTCTAAACCAGTTGATGAAATCTATTATATATCGTTTGATGTTTTTTTTAAGTTTTTGTAAGTCTGTGACTGTGTGTTGACTGGGGGAAAGGCCACGTCAGGCTGCCTCTGATCAGTGTTGCCAGATCGCGCTAGAAAAACAAGCCACCATGACAACACAAGCCCCAAACAAACGTTAAACCGCTTAACAGAAATTACAAAAAAAATTGCTTGAATTCATTGAAGTAATGTATTGTACAATGAACTTGCAAAGCATAAATTAAACAAGGTAAAGCTGCATTTTAATACCGACCATCAGAAAAAAAGGATTAATCAAACTATTTCTTCTACCTATGGTAAAAGGGAAAAGTGTGTACTTATAATTTGGGGTGAAGCTCCTCAGCTCAGAAAGAGAAAACAAATGACAGTAATTTATAATATTAAAACATGAACTTTACTGGACAACATATTTTATTTGATTTGATTTATTTGCAAATGAAATAGGTAGGTATTTCGTGAGGTATAGACATACAATCAGATTTTTTTATTATAAAACATTGATTATAAAACACTGAAAGCAAAACAAGCAAATATATATATATATATATATATTTATTTATTTATTTATTTATTATTATTTTTATTTTTTTCCAATATAAAAAATATATTGAAAAAAAACAAAACATATTTGACAGCTGCTATTAATGGTCAGTCATACGTTGGTGCGGTATGGGACCAAGCTATCAAGTCCAGATATTCTGGAAATAAACATAAAATGCAACCAGCTACTCCCTCTATCTATGTGCAACTTTATAAATAAAACAAGCCTTTAAAAAAAAAAAAAAAGTGGACATGGCAACACCGCCTTTGATCAACCACGTTCTACTGTTCTGCAGTACCGCCATGTGGCCGCGAGGGGCGACAGAGAGACGCAACACACTCGTCCAATGACTCGTGGCCGTTCGTAGTATTTCCTTTTATTTAGGTGAGTTGCAGATCGGCTAAATCGAGGAGTGGGTCGAAAACATTGGTAACGTTTTTATTTTTTTCGTTTGGCTTACTGTAATCGGTGAGTGTGATCGCACAACATGGCTTCTTTAAGGGATCGAGCATTTTGACATTTAAGAACACGAAAAAGTCCGATGCAGCTCTCCGCCGTGTTTCAAGCTGCTGGCTGTCAATTTGTGCTCTAGCTGCAACAGCTTTGACCGAGTCTTTTTCTTCATTTGCGCTGGAAAATAACTATTGCAAGATAGTGAAAAATAACAACGCGAGGGTGTTTGTGCTTTTGAACCATGACCACTGAAGTTGCGAGTGACTTGGACGTGACAGTCAGTTGTTTGGGCGAAGGGAACCAAAACAAGTCGGACACGGATCGACACAGGAAACCTGATCGAGCGAGCCACGAGGAGGGACAGCAGGATCCTCCTCAGGTCGACTCTAAACATCTAAAACAAGGGGTCATGGAAAGTAAAGCGGATGGGTTAAGCACGGACAACACGAACGACAAGGAGAACGAGCAGAATGCATCAAGCCACAAAGCAGAAACTGCCAAGAAAGTGATCGAGGCTCCTCCGCCAAAAGTGAACCCGTGGACGAAGAGGAACGCGTGCCCTCCTAGTAATGCCACCAACAGCTCGCTACAAACAGGTAGCGAGTTTATGCTCACAACAGCACACATATTTATGCCTCCAACAGCGTTTATTTTCATTCACACATTTGCTCTGTTAGCTCCATCGCATGTGCTACTGCAAACAGGTGCGGCCATTAAACTCCTGTCAGTTCACTTTTATGCCCTTTTTCGCGTGATCGTGCACCTGTGCTTTGAAACATGATAACTGCGGCTATTCTCTCAATTGATGTTAATTAATAAACTTTGTGCCCATATCCGTAAAGTGTGTTTTTCATACATGGTCAGAGAAACGGACCAATCAGTGGCGGGGGCGTGGTCTGTTAGCTTTAGCACCGGTGATGGGACGTCCGACTCATTTCACCGAGTTGGTTCTTTTGAGCAGTTCGTTTGATTAAGTGATTCAGTCATTGTTGTACGTTATAACGTCGTCCTTGGCAACCTGGCGTGACATAATGACCTAAAACATTTTAATAAAAACGTATGTGGACATTTGCTGTTCATTAAAGTTTTATTATTAAGAGTGTTTATTGTAACTTGTTTAATCACAGTTTAGTTTGTTCTTGTGAGCTGAATAAAGGGTCCAAACAGTAAACTATAATTAGAATTTACATTAATCGGTTCTAGAATTACTGTGTGTAAGCACGGTGATAAAACTGGCATTAGATAAAGCCGTTAACATATTTCCAATACGCTTTGTTTGTAACATTACGATTCGTAAACAATTCAGAGATCGCTCTGTTCTCATTGAAAAGATCCGACTCTTAATTCATTCACGAATCGGACATCACTATTTAGCAACGCGCTAACACGTCAGATCGTTTCATCCTCTAAAGCGGTATAAAGCAATGAAAGTCAAACCACTCTGCTTTATCCACTCATGTGAAATGCTCTATAAGTGGTTGTAACCGTCACTGCAGTGTTTTAGGCTTTTAGTCTCGGAGCCTCGTTTGTGGTTTGGCTGACATATGCTGTGCTGTCCTGGCTCGCCTGATTAAAAACACGGCTGTTGATAAAAGTTAGATAATACGTAAAACACACATATAAGAACCTGTCCGTATCATGTTACTCATTGGTACTTATAGAGCTTGTTGTAATAGGTTTTGGGCTAGTTTAAGTCGTTTTAGTTAGGTTAAACATGTTGTTGTCAGGAAGCCCGGAGTTTTTTTTCCCATTTGTGATGTTACCAAATATGGTGGTAGTGGGAATAAACGCCCATCAAAAACGCCCGTTCCCACTTGATTCTAACGACAGACCCGTGTGTGCCTCGATAATTTGGGTGTATGTGGTCAGACTTGCTGATGTGGGCAGATTTAACCCCTCTCCCCACCCCATCTGTTCGCGTTGAACGGGAGCACGTGGAGTGCTGAGCACTGCAACTCCAGCAGGAGCTCATGAGAGGCCTTTGCACCCTCACCGCTCTACGCTGGAGTTTCAACCCCACTCATACAACTGCTAAACACTTCATCAGTACTTGAACACTTGGTTTTTGGATCCTCATAGTGTTTGTGGTAGTGTGCAGCTCACCTGTTGAGCTGACCTTATGAAAATGGTAGGTTTAAAGTAATGTAATATTAGACCACTCCCTAAACTGAGTATTACTGTGTATGCTGATAAGACCATCTAATGGGTTTTGTTCACATGAGAGTGTTAGGAACGTGCCTATGCATGTACATTGTTGTTTAGGGTGTTGTTTTTAGAATTTTTTTAAAGATGTTAACATTTCTCCTATCCCAGCTTAATAAACAGAGACAACTATAATTTAGCTATTCGTCGTATAATTTCCCTGATGAGGTGTAAATACTGTGGCACATTGTTCTGTTTTAATTTCAAATAGATCGGCTCCAACAATGCCTTGGGCTCGAACAATGCCAATGGTTTTGGGCGACACTATATGTTTGTTCCGACTATGGTTGATGGGCGAAATGTTTAGGAAACCTGTTCGAAAACAGGTAATGTTAATGCCTTAAAAGAAGGCATTTCACCTTTAAATAACTTGGTTTGAATAACTAAACATTACTGACAGTAGTAAGGAAATCACAGACCAGAAGAGCAAGATATTTGCAGATGTACAGTTTTGTTCATAAGCTTGTTGTTGAGAATCTCAGAATTTCAGGGGCTGATCGAAACAACTTTAAGAAAGTTTGTGCATCTCAGAAAAAAAGATGCTTTAGGTCATCATTCAACTTTGCAGTCTTTTTCCTGCAAAATTTTGCGGACAAAAAAGGTCCATTGTCTTGTCAATAGCATATAAAAAGGAAAGCTCACACAGAAGTCACTTAAAACCTGTTGGCCAGCGTGGAAAATTATATGACCAACTTGAAAATGGCAAAATCTGCATGGAAGACTTTTTTTATTCACACGTGAAACTCATCTGTGAAATTTCACTAAGCAATGGTAAAGATGGCTGTACCTTTATGTGTCTTTGGATACCAGCTAGACTAGTATTAGTTTGATTGGATGGGTTCCCACCTGATACCTAAAGTACACAGTTTATTAGCAATGCATTAAAAGTTAATTTTGTTTTTACTGAAATTAAAGTGTTAATTTAGCCAGAAACTGAAACCAAAAAATAAAATTTTTGTAATTAAATTTGGGTGATTAAGTAACTGAACTCGGTGTGATGTTCAGGGTGTTATGTTCTCAGGTGCTGCATTAAACCAGTCATAGTAAAGTTCTTTCAGCCTCCTTTCGATTTTTCAGCTGAACAAATTTCTACACATTGCTTCTCTAGCATCATTTTTGGTCACAATGAAGTGTGTCCACACTGCCAACTTGTTTACCTTTTGTCACTGTTGTGGGCATGAAATGGATGCTAACAACCTTTTTGTTGTTGTTGTTGTTTGGCTGATTATTTTCAGTTGCTGAACTTTTGGACTATCACTGCCTATTATTTTTTTGTTTGTTTGTTTGTTTTCTCCTTTGTATCCAGTATTGGGTGATAGACATCTTGTCAAATAGAGATGATGTTTTCAAGCCACTCCTGGGCAATCAGTGTTGTGTATGGTGATTAAATTCCTCTGTGTCAGTCTTCGAATGATTAAACCCCTCAGTTGAATTACTTTCCGTTGAGTGGGCCTGTCTGAATTACATGGCCAATTTCCTGTTTTTCCTCAAATAATAATGAAGGTTCATTGGACTTAATTGAAATAAGTTCTGTAAATTTAAGATGTTGTTGTAGTAAGGTGAACTTAAAATGATTGCGTTTTCTAGTTCCCAGCATGCTTTGCATCAGACAACAAGGAAAATAAATGTAGAAATTAAGTGTTATTTTGTGTGTTTTTACACAAGATTAACATAGAGAGACATAAGTTAGTACTTAAATGTTGTGTTATGTTAGGATTTACATGGGTTTCTGTTAGGGCTGCACGATTAATCGCATGCGATATTTAACGCGCATCTTGTCAGAAAGCCGGTTCTGTAATCAGCGGTAAATCTCCATCACCTGCGTGCTTTCACATTGAGCAGCATTAACTACACAGAGCCGTTGTTCACTGACGAGCTGCGCAAAAAATCGCGCGA
>NW_015548239.1:511107-518789 GCF_001515605.1 Sinocyclocheilus anshuiensis | reverse complement strand
GCTGATTACAGAACCGGCTTTACTGATAAGATGCGCATTAAATATCGCACGCGATTAATCGTGCAGCCCTAGTTTCTGTTATGTTGGGTTTGTAGTGTTACCGTTGTGGTGAAGAGTAGAGCCTGTGGTTAGGTTGAGGATGGACAGCAAAACTTAAAGACTATTTATACTGCATGTTGTTTCACTATTTATATGCAAGTATTGTGAGTGTTTTTGATAACTACATTTGTACATGCTAGTGTGCTGTTGCTAACTAGCACTTAAATATAAAGATCTGAATGAATGTGCTGTTAATGGAAACAAGTTGTATATAATTATCATTGTGATGAGTGGGGTGGGATCATGAAAGCGATGCTTGGCTTGGCTCCCATGGCTCTCAGCCCCGCCCCACTTGTCATAAAAATTTTAAGCTCTACTAACTTTAAAAAAATTGAGTTCGTTTACTCAAATATTTTGAAGCAATAAGTTTCCTCAAATGTTTTGAGTATTCTTAACTTACCAGGTTTTACAGTGCAGTTGCGTTCAGTTTGAATGGAGATGTCATAAATGAGCGTTTCTCCTTTGTGGTTTGACCAAACCAGTACAGTCTATTGTTGTGTGACTGACTTGTATGTCAATCCATATGCATTGCACGTGTCATTGTTCTGATGAATAAACAGAGCTGTAGATTTTACTGACCTTGTAAAGCCAAAGCTCTTTGTGCTGTCTGTAATGTGGGATTCATGTCATGATTCCAAGTATTTGCAAATGGGACAGTAATATGAAAGATGCTCTTAGGTTGATCCTCAGGGATCCGTGTTGAAATAAGAAATGTGTGCTTTGCTTTGAATGATCAGAATGCTGTCCTATGATATATGGACTGATAGCAGTGTTTTAAGTACCATTACTCTGGTCTTAGACTCTGTACACATGACTTATTAGCTGACATTTGAGAATAGACTGCTCCCCTGTCAAACAACCATGGGGTTTGTTGTAAGCAGCTTTGTCTGTTTTGACTGCATTGATACCTGTATGTGGTCATTTTTTAGGTTATAAACTTTTTGGGTTAATGTGAATGTCACATTTTCAAACTCTTTCTAGTTTTACCGGTGCAATGTTTATGGACGGTAAGATGTTTTTGAGCAAAGCCTCTTATGGTTATTAAGGCTGCTTTTATTTGTTAAAAATACAGTAAAAGCAGTCATATTGTGAATTTTTATTACAATTTAAAATAACAGTTTTCTATTTTAATGTATTTTTATTTGATTAAATAATTTATTCCCGTGATGGCAAACTTGATTTTTTTGTTTAGTAGCCATTACTCCAGTCTTTAGTGTCACATGATCCTAAGAAGAATCTAGATCATAACCTAGACCAGAACCTAAATCATTCTATCATCTTGGATAGAAATCATTCTAATATGCTGATATTCTAATATGGTGCTCACTTTTTTTTTTTTATAATTATCAATGTTGAAAACTGTGATGAATAGTATGTTTTATTTGATAGTTACACCACTTGATATTTTTAAACAAATTAAGTAGTGCTGGGCGGTATGACCAAAAATGTATATCACGGTATTTTTCAAAATTATGACAGGATTTTTTTTTTCCATGCATGACCGGGTGTTAACCATATTTTCTACTGATTGAGAGAGGAAATACTGCAGTATATTAACTTAGAATGCCCTATTTTACTGTCATGATGAGTGAATATTGTCAAAAAATACCACACTATATAGTGACTAAACACGACCCCTTTTAATACATGTTAACCAGGAGTCACTCTCATTTATAATCGCGGCATCGTCTGATAAAATCAACATGCATCTACACTAAAGAGCGGCTATGCGGTTGTTTTGGCTATATTAGTTTTCTGTCTCATGCAGCGCACTGCCTGCATCTGAGTGACTAAAAAAAACAACAAACAAAAAAGTGCATGTGATATTAACAGACGAACTACGCTCATATTTATAATTCCAAACAGTCAGTAAGCGTCAGGTGCTAGAAAACGCTGTTTTGTACTCATTTGTTGACGAGATAGTAACACATACAGCATACGCTTAGTTCCCTCACCACAGTGCAACAGTGAAAAGCCTTTCAAAAAAGAAACCCCTTTCAAACAGTGTCGCGTTCCGAAAGTTGTTTAAGCGACATAATGTATTGCGGTATTTTAAAAAATCATATCATAACAAAAATAAACACCGGTATTCGGTATGAACCGGTATACCGCCCAGCACTAAAATTAAGTTTAAACTTTTCTTGAAAATGCTTTTTAAAACTATATGAAACCAACATGAATACAAAGAACATCTTGAATGCATTTAAAACTAGATGTTTTAGAATTAAAAAATATATCTTTTTCTTTTTCTTTAGCATGTCATTGACCCTATTTTCTTGACAAACTTTTGCTAAGCTTTTATTCATTGGTATAGTAAAAGCGGCCCAACTGGCTTTACATAATGTTTCTGGCTTGACATTTTAGTGATTTAAACGAGCGTTTGCATCAGATTAAGTTATTAAGCCTCAGGCGGTATTTACTGACAGAAAGGTGTCGGCGGGACAGTATCAGTAAGTTTGAATGTATGGTCACACCCCACACTGTCAGCAAGCGCCCAGTGCCTTATCATACAGGCCATCCTTTCAGTAATGATAAAAGACCCCGGACACTCCCAGGAATAGGCGTCCCTCTCTGTTGCCTGTTTAATCCCGACAGCTCTCTGTGTTTTTGTTTTTTTTAAGTAAAGAAATTTAAACCGGTTTTGTTGGCTGTACGACAAAGTAGTGTTTGATTCTCCCACAGGGAACAAGCTTTGAATGTTGCTGTATTTCTGAAGAATAAAGCTGATCTGATGTGATCATTTAAGGCCAGAAAGAATGTTAATTTTAGACTGTTCATGATTGTTTCTCAAGAACCACAAAGAATTTAAACTCCTCCTGTGCAATTGTGAAGCCCTCGATGTTGCAATGAACAGATAGACGTTCATCAAAAGTCAGACATATGGTTGTGTCACATACATTGTGCTAACCTCCTAAACGTTCTTGTCTTTAGGCTAGACCAGTGGTTCTCAACCCACAGCCCATCACGAATTCAAATGCGGCCCACGGGATGTCTGTGCTGAACACAATTTAAAAAATAACTTTCAGTTTTACAATTCATTTTAGTTTTTACATTAATTAAAAAATGTACTAAACAAATATAAGCTAAAATGTTTTTATGTAAAATAATTTTGTTTTTCGTATATTATTTTCAGACATGAGCAGACCTGTACTCACGTAGCCTAATTAACGTTACGCATTTAACGAACACTTACAAGTGCGCACTTTGACAGAATTCAATTCAAATAGTCATCAGCAGCCATTAGTTCGGTAAAATTGAGCATCAGAATGGACACATTTGTTATTAAGGGAGAAAAAATGAAATGTGGAAAATGCCAGCGAAGGAACGCATACAAGAGTAGTCACAGCAGTGAAGGTAGGAGAGCGCTGGACTTTCAGCATCAACTTTCGGTTTGCCCCGCCACTCACTTGAAGATGTTCAGGCTAGAGCCCTGCACGGGCCTCAAATATATGACGTTCAGGCCCTAGCCCGGCCCTTGTCCAACAGCTTGTCAGAATTACCGTCCCGAGCCCGTCTTTTTTCCCCCTTCTCCCAAAACAGCTTATACTACTGTTTCAGCTATATTAAAATAGTTCAGTTTTGTATGTAATGGCAAAGTTATTATATTTCGTTTCGTTTTTTTATTAAGTTAATTTAGAAAAACGCTTGGCGCATTTTTTGGTCGTTAAATATAAGTTTTTGTTTTTTTAAAGTAATGACCAAGCGGCATAAAACAGTTCAAGCATATAACAATGTTTAACCGTTAAACCTAGATAAATGTGCGCTATATCCAATAGTTTGTGCGGAGTGCAACTAAAGCGCGCTTTGTAGGACATGGAGGCGCCAGCGCGATCACTTACATCCCCGACACATTCATGGTAATTACTTTTGCCGGTGCTTTGCGGCAAGCTTTAGACTATTGCGTGCATTTGAACCTGTTTTATACAGTCTATGATTTGAACGCAGAACTGTTCAGCTGCGCTGACGGCATGCTCGCTGCTGCTGGACACTAAACACCGTTAATTGATGGATGTCTAAAATATAAAAATAGGAGAAGCTTAAAACAAGCCTGATGCCCGGCCCGCGTCTGAACTATGATGTGAAAATTGTCCCGAAGCCCGGCCCGAGGGGCGTAAAAAAAGTCGGGGCCCATCGGGCCCGGGCTGAAATACAGGGCTCTAGTTCAGGCAAAAGGAAACACCCATACTATGCAGCAATCATCCTTAATTGCAGAAATGTGGCAAAACATCTCTGGAGAGAACCTCAGATTATTAAATTCGAAAGTGCTTTCCATATTTGGATCAACATAGGCTACATTTGTGAACGCACATTTTCTGCAATGTCGCGCGTCAAGTCACGCTTCCGTGCGCGTCTTACAGACTGCAACTTACAATCGCAACTTCATTGTGCTGTTACTCCTTTCGAGCCGAATTTCACAAAATTGGTCAGCTCCCGACATCATCAGGTGTTTTATTAATGGTGAGTATAATTTATTTATTTATTTATTTCAGTGAATGTAATCGATTAGATATCATAATATTTAGTAAGTCAATACCACTTTCACTGGCCCTCATAGAAATGTTGTATGCTGCTACATCTTGCAGAGGAAGTTAATGTTTTACGCGTGTGGATGCATGACCTTGCTGTGCAGGTGCTGGCATGTGGCTTTACAATCTAAGTGAAGCTGTTCCCAGAGAATTGACCACAGCACTTAGTCCGTATTGACCTGCCACACTGGACACACAGAGAGAAAGAGAGACGTTTGTAGATTTTAAGTGCAGATCTGTGATACCCGGAGGATGAAAATCCAGTGTTCATACATGAGTGTTCATATGTGAATAAAGAAATGCAATATTTATGGTCATAGTTTGAGCTATTAATTAACTAAACTTTGTAGCCTGGAGTTGTTTTATAGATAATCCAGACACTGTGCTTATGTATTTAACAGCTATTTTGAAATAATGTGTAGTGTGCCCTGCGAAAAGCCTGGAAAGGTGTTTTACCAAGTGTTATAAAGCATTGCTATGACATTTCACAAGTCTTTCCTGTTTGAAATAGTTTTAACAGGTGGTTACTGTACGGATGCGTGTGTAATATGTAGGAGTTGGTTTAATGTGTAAATGCCCTCAAAGAGTCATTATCACTTTAGTTAAAACAAAATCAAGACTTTGTAAAAGAGCATAATAGGACCCCTTTAAACTTAGAAAGTTCAGGTCATACTGCACGTGTCCACTAGAAAAGACAAAACTAGCTCCATATCGACTGAAAATCCAGAGTTCTTCCTCTGTGGAGGTGTGTACAGTGATGGTGACTGGCTTCAGTATGTTGTATGAATGAATGATCAATAAAGTCATTGTGTAAATGCACAAGTACAGTTAGGCTAACTGTATTTCTGAATGTCTGAAGTGTTCATTCAGTGTCAGTTATAGTCAATGAAAGCAACCAAAGTGCCCTTGAAAGCTGAATTAAATATAGTAAAATTAAAGCTTTTTATTTTGAGCATTTAAGCACTCTCTCTCTCTCTCTTACTTTCTTTCTTTCTTTCTCTCTTTCTCTAATGAACTACATCAAGCATAATCACTCTCTTGTTTTTGTTCTGTCCTCAGAACCCCAGAGTCCTACCAAAGTTGTCCGTGTCAGCAAACCCAGATCCAGGAAGACCAGTAAGGTAAGTAATTTTTATGCAGTGGATCGCCAACAGTGGAGCTGCGACCTGCATTTATTTGTTTAATGGAGATGAAATCATAAAATGTAATCCCTGCCATTAATTATAGATACTATATAAATCCATATGGACGGATTATATATATTTTTTTATCTGTCTATTTGTGTAAATCGGCAGATTTTTCCTCCAGTCTGTTTGTGTAACAGAATCTGGATGTACTGGATCAGAGGTCAGCAGCAGCCAGTCATTGAGCAGATTGGCTTGTGTTTGTATTTAAGTGGATATTTGTTCGCTATGTTCTGTCTTTTGTGTGGGAGATAGTCAACAGAGAGTCAGCACATGAGTTTTTGACTTTTACCTCAGCGGGACATTCCAGAGAGAGCACATAGAGGGCTCAAATTCAGTCCTAAAGGGGGCAGTAGAGTTGTCCCCATGACTGACTCCAAGGCATGTTAGTTTGTCTCCACTTACTGACACATACAACACTCGACAGGTTCCCTTGTACATTCGTGACCCCTAGCATGTTATTCTATGCTCATTCCTCATGCATAATTTTTTTTTTAAAAGGAATGTGACATGTTTGGTTTGTTTTGATCAGCCTTGTTAGTTCACGACGTTGGTTACACCATTTTAACTCCAAGGCACTGCCTTACAAATTCAGTTTCTACGGTCTAGCTTTAGCATCTGGGACACCCAGGACCCATTTCTGGACGATAGTGGAATCCGATACGCCACTTGGAATTCTAGGTTGCTTTGCGGCTTGAGGAATGATTGACGTTCCTCCGGTAATAGAAGGTGAAATGATCTCTGAGGAAGGAACAGCCACACTTCCCCCATTGCGTCCAAATAATGTTTTGGTATTAAATTAGGGCTGGGTAAAAAATATCGATATCTCGATATTAATTGATTCTCATTTTTTCGGAACGATATCAGTTCTTAAATCCCAAGAATCGATTAATCTAGCCTGTTTTCAGTTAATGGACGGAACACTGAAGGGCACTTCCCATTAGGCCTGTCACGATAACAACTTTTTGTTGTGCGATATATTGCCTTTGAAATAATTGCGTTAAGCGATAATATTGTCATTTTAAAGACCATTTTATGCCACTGAATATATAATCATAATGTAACAGCATAATAATGCAAGAAGGCCTACACACTTCCAAATGACAACAAACTTTTAATTTTTAAGAATATTTAGATCATGGCAATTAAGTATCAAAATATTAGATACCTTAAAAAACTTGAATAAATAGTAAATAAACATTTTCTAACTAAAAGTGCAAAGTAACAAGTAGAAAAATGCACAAAGAACTTGTATGGAGATTTTTCCATCTACAGATTTTTCCCAGACCTTCTTTTCTCTGTAAATTAAAGTTGCACCCTATTGCTGAAAAACACAATCACTACTCGGCAGTCAGATGTCTGTATGCACAAAGGCACAGATCCTAAACAAGGCCATATCTGCAGATGAAACTTTGTTTGTAGAAGAATTTTTTTAAATTTGGCCTAGCACCTCATGACTACCCCACGTTATGTACAAGAAGCTGCAAAAGACACAGGCGGAAGTGGAACGTACAAAACATGGTGACATTATTTTTTAAGTAAATATAATGGGCGATATATTGCGTCACCAAAATTTTTTGTAGAAGCATTTTTTTTTAATTTGAACTAGCACCTCATGACTACACGTTATGTACGAGAAGCTGCAAAAGACACAGGCGCAAGTGGAATGTACAAAACATGGTGACATTAATTTTTAAGTAAATATAATGGGTGATATATTGCGTCACCAAAAATGATTGAGGTCATGTACATATATTTTGCCCGATAAGTCGATATATTGATTATTGCGACAGGCCTACTTCCCATCCAATATATCGCAATAAGCATTGTGCTTTGGTACTTTTAATATGAAACAAAGTCTCAGATTTCAAAT
>NW_015548239.1:510656-511049 GCF_001515605.1 Sinocyclocheilus anshuiensis | reverse complement strand
GGCCGATATTTGGCATTTTTCAAATATCGGCATCGGCCGATAAGTTTTTCTGTTTGGCCGATGCGTTTGTGGCGGCACTTTTATTTTGACGGCGCGCCGGACTTTTATTTTGACGGCACTGAGAGTGGCAGCTCCTGAACACACAGTGCTCGCATTCTCCCTCTTGTTCGCTGTTGTCGTTAACAGTGCTGTCCACGGGCAGAAGTCTGTCTAATAATCAGATAGAACTGTTAAACAAAGGAATTAAAATGTATACAAAAAAGTATTATAACGGTTGCTTTTATATTGTTAGTAATAGAAAGGGAAACATTATAATACATTCTCGTTTGCCGTCAGCATTCAGCAAATACGCATTTATATAATTTAAACAAATCTTTGAATGACTAATGAACA
>NW_015548239.1:499393-510324 GCF_001515605.1 Sinocyclocheilus anshuiensis | reverse complement strand
ACTCCTAAAAAAAACTTTTTCATTCCGCGTCGCCCCATCAAGCTCTCGCTGGATCTGCTCCTCTGCTATCAATGAGAGGAACGTCTGTTCTTCCGCAACAGACAACAAAACTTTTTGGTTGTTAAAAATAGGTGCGCTCGTTCAAAACAGTTGCGTTCGATCCTTCGCTGGCTGTGCTGATTTAAATCTAGCGGTTCTTTTGTGTTTGTGTCGCAAGTTCAGTGACGCAGGTAGTGACGATTCTCTCCGGCCAATCCGTGATCAGCAGAGTTTACACGTCACGTTTTGGTAACGGTACGATTCACTTGGAACCCCAACCGAAGTGGTACTAAAAAAGTACCAGGTACTGTACCAAATGGAAAACCCCCAAAAAGTTAACCGTACCGAGCCGTACCGTGCCATACCATGCAGTGGAAAAGCGCCATTAGTCGAATCCAGCTGAGAGAACTTATGAAGTGTGCATTTGTATCCTGCACGATCGTGTGTACTCTGCGTAAAGGTCGGTCCGTGCGAATTGAATACGGACAGGAGGAGAGTTCAGCTTCATTGAGACGCGCGATTGACAAACTTTAAACTCGTGATTTCAAATTATGCTGCGCTTCATTCTTTGCCCAATGTCATATTCATGTCATTTTCACTGTGTGCTGTATGTAAAATGAGTGTTACCTTGGCTTTATTTGAAAAAATGTGATTCCCAATGCACACAAACTTCCAAGAATACTGAGTGCCCTGTTGGTTACAGTGTTTTTTAATTATATTTTTATTAAATATTTGTTTATTTGTGAAAAATACTTTGCCATTTAAAGTATAAGCATGTTTATTTTACACATTTATTTTTTTAATCCATTTTCAAATGATTTCAAATTTCTTAAATATTAAATAAAATAAATAAAATTATATCGACTTTATATTGGCCTTCGGCCACCCTGCTTTCCAAGATATCGGCATCGGCTGTCAAAAAAACAATATCGGTCGACCAGTAGTCACATTTACCTCAGAAAAACATATTTGGTGACCATAAACTCATTAGTCAGCTGAAAAATAAACTGTAGAGAGGGGCATGTTGCTAAATATATGCACCATATAACATATTCATTATAAATTTGACTGTTCTTCAATGTTTAATTTATGTTTGAATAAATTCATCAAGTTTTTATGACAGCCACCGTTTATATAAAAAAAAACCAGTAGAAATATTATGTAATTGTGACTTTATTATTTTAAAAACTTCATTAAGTGTAATTTTAACAAATCAGTCAATTTTAACCTTCAGTATTATAGTAATGTAGTACCAACTGACTCTCATGTATATTTTACAGCATTAGTTGAGAGATTTTTTTTTCCTTGAGAAAATTTGGCATGTACTGTACCTGATATATATCCAAAATAATCGATATTGAATCTAATTGGTAATCGAATCGAAAATCGAATCGAATCGCAAGCTTGTGAATGAGAATTGAATCGAATCATGAAATTTGTGTCAAAACCCAGCCCTATGTTAAATACTGACAAAGTTGTCGTGTAGATGGAAACTCAACATGAGGAGTATTTGACGAACAGATGTCAGTGGAGTGGAGCAGCTGCCTTTTCATAAATCATTCAAACTGGACGTTGAGAGAGCATGCATCTGCGCATTGCTTTTCAGTTTGAAATGTTCAATTTTCATTAGAAAATATTTTTTTATTTTTCTGTTTGTTCAAATCAAATAAGGTGATGTTAGTTTTCTGCGTTTCCCACTTATTTCCTAACACAGGAATTGGCTGTTGTAGTAATTAATAGATCATGATGAAGGATGGGAACTTTCAATGTAACTTGTTTCTTCTTTTCCTTCGTTCCCATTTGCAGTCGAGTGACTTCAGTGACATCACAAACTGGCCTACCCCTGGAGAAATCGCCAATAAGGAGGTGAGGAAGACACTGCATTTCAATTTAAATCTAGCTGTTTTGTGTGAAATTTTGTTCAGTTTTTTCAGGCCTTTATTATTTGATTTACATAATGAAAACAGTGACACATTATTTTATTACCATGTGATTTTGATGTGGGACATTATAATAATTACTCATTTCTTAGTATGTTCAGCTTGAAACGGAAAAGCAGCTGTGTATGATTTATACTGTTACTAATGGTCTCATATTAATATTTCTAATTTTAGTTTGTTACTTTAGTCTTGGAAGACCTGGATGCTGTATATGAGCGAAGTTTAAAAATCATGGCAATTTCTATAATGAATATGATTTTTTTGTTGTTATGTCAAGTTCAAAAATATTTCATAAAGTAGAAATTGCTAAAAATAAAATCGGTAATCATATCTGGTTATCAAGACAATTCATTGGTTGTAAAGAAGTGAACCCTGAAATACATTTAGTTCTTGAAACGTCAGAAAATATGGAATTTAATTTCTTTTAGATATGCAGATATCAACTTGGAAGGTGGGTGTCTACAAGTCAAAAAGGTTTAGGAATAGTTCAAGAAATATAACATAAAATAAAAAAAGATTTATACATTTATAAAATGAAATAAATCCTGGCATTCTTCACCCTCTTGACTTTCCAGAGCCTCATGATTGTTTTTTTTTCTTCTTCTGTGAAAGGCAAAAGGACATTTACTAAGATTGGGACTTACAAGTAACTAGTAAAGTAACGCATTACTTTGTTTTCCCATTTATTCACTAACACCTTAACTGTCCCCAAGTTGAGAGAAATTGGGAGCAAGGTGCAGAGGCACTTCCTTTAGTCTGAGGCTTATTAATTTCACTTTTGGTGTGAAAGGGCTTTTACAGTTGACAAATATATAACTTTTGGGTTTTTTGTTATTTATAAAGCAATAAAGCAAGTAGGCCTATATAAATTATAAAACAAATAAGCAAGCCCAGGCCAGGTGACAAAAAGTAAAGCAAAAGTTAACACAAAGTATTACTTTCCATAAAATGTACTGTAATAAATAGTTACTTTTTTATGGAGGAACACAATATTGTAATGCATTACTTTTAAAACTTTCCCCAACACTGTTCAAATCATGTATTTGTGTGCATACAACATGTTTCTTGAAAAGACTTGGATTATAGCGCACAAATAATATGGAGCATTTTTTACCATGATTGTATAGATCCGATTTACTTTCATTGAATGGGAAAGTGCAGCCTGGACGTTCAGTTAAACATCTTCTTTGGTGTTCCATGGAAGAAAAAAAATGTTTTTAAAGGGGTGGTTCATTGTGATTTCACTTTTTTAACGTTAGTTAGTGTGTAATGTTGCTGCAAAAAACAATATCTGCAAAGTTACAAAGCAGAAAGTTCAATGCAAACAGAGATAACGTCTTTTAAAATTCTGGCAATTTAATGCCTACAAAAACGGCTCATAGGCACTACAAGAAGTTACTTCCCGGGTTCATGACATAACAAGCCCAGATAAACCTCTCTCTCTCATTCAGCTCAGCTCCAATAATGAAACGTTACAATTACACACTAGGGGTGTGACGAGACACTTATCCCACGAGACGAGATGAGACATGAGAATGGGTTCACGAGAACGAGACGAGATGAGATTTTTAGACTTTTTTAAAGAAATCCTCGATGAAATATATAGGGAAAAATAGTATTTTATTCAACTGAAAAACACAAAATCCAAAAAAGTAGGTGCATTTTGAAATCAACTTGTACTTTATGAAATTAAACATCTATTTTAATAAATTTTATGCAGTAATAAACAACATGTAAACACTGCAAAATGTTTTGCCACAAACTCAACTGACAGGCAAGTAATTGCACAAAAATTATAAATATAAATAAAAATAAATAATAAACAACATGAATATCCCTTTAAAGTGGAAGTGAAGCAGTCAGTCAAGTTTGCATTATTTAGTAAACTGATTTCCACTTTAATAAAAAAATATATAATAAACACGATTAATGTATCCATTTAAAAGAATAAAGCAGTGGTTCCCAAACTGGGGGGCACAGCAAGGCTGAGGGATAGTTAGGGCCCTATGAAATCCGTTTTATTTTTTTCCAATATCCGTTTTTCCATTTTAATTTTTCTGGATTCCGTTTTTTTTTTTCGTTTGAATTTTTCTCGACTCCTTTTTAATAGTTAAATTAAATTGTATTAATTAAAAAGCATGTCTTATTAATTAAAATCATGAAACTTATAAATTTTCACATCAGTTTATTCAAAGTTTAACAAACATTACAGGTTTAGGGCCCTATGAAATGTTTTATTTTTTCTCACCATAATTCATTTTTTTCTTAAAGTAGCCTTATGAATTTTTTTTCCCCTCAGAAATTCTGTGTTGTATATTTACATTTTTCTGGTTATCAAATGAAGGCATAAAACATTAATTTAATGTATCGTTTATCATTTATCTTGTAAGTATTGAAAATTAAGCAAACAAATTTTTGGCAAACAAAGGGGATTTACTATTAAAATTAAAACATGGAAGAAATGTTTTGTGTGATTATTCCTTAAAAAAATAATGTTTGTTTCATTTTAGTAGTAGTAGTAGTAGTAGTAGGCTATGTACATTCTACTGAAAAATAGTTATAGGCACAATGTCTTCAAATCAAACCGGACTTTTATTTTGACGGGTTGCCGTGAATACCTTTACAGTTCTGTGTATGTGATAAGACGCTAGTTTTACTCAAATCAAATGCTAAAATGTTCATGAAGTGACTCTCAGAGCAGTTCTGGAGATGTTGTTCATGTGTTTACGTACTCATTTAGTGAGACGGCAGACGCTGAAATCACCATGAGTGTCAGGCGCGCTTCAGTGTGTGTGTAGTAAATGAAACCGCGCGTCTGCGCCATTCATTAACAGAAACATAAGCAGTAGCATTTACAACAGCGTATCTAAAAGTATGAGACAACAACAAACAAAAAACATAGGCCTACCATTAAAAGCCGTGCTTGCACAGGTTCTGCACGATCCTTTTCAATAATATCCTCTGCTTCTCAATCGAGCTCAAACTGATAAGCGATATTAACGACGTCATTGTTTACAATACAACCGGAGCACATGCCGCTGAGGTGAGGGGGCGGAACGTTTAGACGCGCACTAGAGTCGGTTTAGCCAATCACAACACACTGGGCTAGCTAACCAATCAGAGCCCATTGCCTATTTCTGAGGGAGGGGCTTCATAAAAGCAGGAAATTGATCAGTGCGTTTCTCAGAGAAGGGACAGAGCGGTGTGGAATAAAGGTAAATTATGTGAAAAATAATGTTTGTTTTGTTTTAAATGAAGCATTAACACATGTTAGACTGCACCCCATAAACACAATCAAGCCTTGAAAAAAACCACTGAACCACCCCTTTAAATGAACTATGCCTTCATGTCTCTCTTTCTGCATATGTATTTGTATGTTTGTCAGTGTTTAGGGCAGAGTTAAGATCTATGAAATGAAAGCTTTATGCACTGTCAAAGAGTGTTCGTTCCATATCACGTGCCTGCAGACTTGTGGGAGAAATGTATCTGTGTTGGTTTTCACTGACTGGACTGCTGGCTTCGTTCTGCTAAGTTCAGGTTTAATTGACTGAGAGATTGACTTGATTGTGCCCCTCAGCAGCAGCAGAATGTGATAAACGTGCAGGTGAGGAAAGGGACGTCTGGACGGTGGGAGAGGAAGAAGGATCGCGGGGGAGAGAAGAGAGAGAAGGAGAGCGGAAGTGATGGGAATGACAGTAAGGAGAACAGGGAGGCGCAGTCGGATCCAATCACAGGACTTTCGAGTGAGCAGGAGACAGAGGATGGAGTGGAAATGCACAACAGTGCCACCCACAGGAGAGGAGGTGAGACAGACTGACGCATCCTAGGTGTATATGGCTTTCTTCTTTCAGACGAATCCAGTCGGAGTTATATTACAAATTAGAACCCGACCGATATGGGTTTTTTGGGACCAATACCGATATTAGGGAGTAAAAAAAAGCCGATATCGATATATCGGCCTACATTCACTCCCCCCACCTACAATCCCTGCCGGTACGAGACTCGAACCCGCAACCTTTGGGTTATGAGTCCGACTCTCTAACCATTAGGCCACGACTTCCCCAGCCTAATTTACATTTTTGGGTGAACTAACCCTTTAACACACATGAACAGGCATTCACAGTCACAATGCATATCCGTATTTGATGTTCATGGCTGTGTTAAGAATGAAATACTAGCTTACTGGTTACTGTGTTCTGTGCGGTATATACTATATGCTGCCTCCAATTCAGAGAGTAGTATGCTACATTGTGGACATAATAACCTCTTCATTTTTTACATTGCATGTTCAGAGCTGCTTGAACAGTTTTCTTGTTGGAAATAAGCACAGTTACTTCGCCTTTTTGATCCAATTTTGTGTAAAAATGCCTTTAAATTTTGGCAGTCTGATCAAATAATACACTATTCAGTACTGTATGCTGTATACTGTGTATACAACTCCATTCACAGTTCGTGAAAGCGTGGCCGTTGGGCTTTATACTAATTCCTGTTGGCATGAATGCAGCATCATGCAAAAGTTATTGGTTACTGAAGCCATTGTAAAAATTTCCTATTCGCAGGTGCATTTATTACCCATGAATAATTTATTCTGCAACAGAACACATCCAATAATGAGTTACCCAGCATTCATCATCATGATGGGAAACCACCCCTATGTGGAATAAAACAGCATTGCTGGGACTCAGATATAATTAGGTTCTTAGTCTCATATCAGTGATCATTACACACTCACTGAAGTGATCCTTTTAGCCTGTAGATGGATTAATTGTTAAAAAAAGACAATAATTGTTCAAATTTGTTTGCAAAATAATGTATTTTGATTAAAAAACAACAACAACACCAATGGCATGTAAAGTGAACAGTCATGTAGAGTTTAAGGGTCAAAGGTAAGGGTAAGGGTCAAAGGTAATTACCCATGTAACTTAAAACCCTGAATGGTTAAAAATGGCTTTTACAAAGCCGTTTGCACCGCGCTCTTTTGTCCCTTAATATTTTATTTTGGTGCGTTAATCTATTAAATTACTTGGTTTATAAAACCATGATCCGCACTCAACAAAAATAGTGCGGATCATGGTTTTATATAAAAATGGCTTTTAAACATCTGTCCACTTTGGTGAATGTCATGTATCAAATGGTTAAACAAACTTTTCAAAAGTACTACTCATTTCTTTAGATGAAGAAAAGGTTTGGAAAGTGGAAGTGGGAAAAAAATTTACGCAACACACCGTCATAACACTTATACAAACTTTTGAAAAAAATATGTACAATTGAACATGATCACACATGTACCAGCAGCAACCTCCAGCTAAAAAAAGAGAGAGAAAAGATATACAGTGAAAGAATTGAGAGCTTAGAAATTCTCATGATGCCTGGGCGGGTTTCAGATGTGTAAATGCTTTAAATCACACACGCATGTCTTAACACATACACACATGTGCGCATAGTCACACACACTCAGACACTCAATATCCTTGGAGTATTACACAATACTGATTACTTAATTAAATGGTTCCTTATTTGTTAATTATTTAATTCAAGATGACTGTAAATATTTTACACTTTTGAGTACTTATTTTGTCCTTTTCTTTTGTGTGTTCCTCAGGCTGGCGAAGAGATAGAGATTTCTTTGATGACACAGCGAGCGTTCGCAGCGAGGGCAGCAATGTCCGCGGAGGCCTCAGGGGCAGGGGCAAAGGTCGCGGCCGAGGCAGAGGTCGTGGACGAGGTAACCAATAAACATCCCTAAACAACATAAACATTCATTCTCACAGTCAGACTATGTTTACAATGACTATGACAATGACAATGACAATGAATTAAAGAAGATTTTTATAATTGAAGTGTGTGTGTTTGTGTCTTTATGGCATTCTAGTAAATAAAATTCACTCAATTGCCTTTCCTTAAAGAACTTTCCATTAAAAAAAATAAATAAATTTATGTGTTAAGGCAACATAAAGGTTACCCAGGGCTTGATATTAAGCTTATCCAGGTAAAAACAACTAAAAGCGATTAAGATCAGTGTCATTTTAAACTTTAAAATCAGTCTTCAGTGTAAAGTGTTAAAATAGATTTAGTCATACAACTTCGTTTTGAGGTTTAGGTTTCACTTATTCAGTGTCAAGTGTATGTATAGAAATATACATCATGTTTTAACTTATTATATCGTCTCTCGTTTATTTCAGGTCGCTATGACTACTCCCACAGTTATCGGGACTCTTACCTGGATGGGTCCACAGTTCCAGCCGAGTTCAGCACTAACATGGTCTATTACTACACCGACGGCAATCGCATGCAGATGTATACGATTGAGGAGAGTTTACTTAAAGAATACATCAAACGCCAAATGTAAGTTTAGTGTCTCTCTTTTCTCTGAATTTATACAAAAACAGCACATGGTTTGCTTTTCCACCTCTCCAGCTTTCAGTTTAGCACATGATTTATTTTTATTGGTCATATCACAACAAATTTAAGACTTAATGAGGATTTGTACTTTCAAGGTGTGTTTGGTTTTATAATATTCTCAGTGTTTCACGCATTGCCGCCAGCAGAGGGAGCAGCTGCAGCATTGGGCTGCCTGGCACTGCCTGTCTGTGTGTGTCCTTAATTTAGCTCGTCTGCCTTATGGATGATGGGGAAGGGGTCAGATGATCTGGGTCAGAGAGATTAGGACAGAGGACACTGTATGTGTGGGTGTTTCCTAGTTAGTCAGAAATAATGACTTTTACATTTCATGTGGAAATGTGTATCAGTGTGCATAGTCAATGTGTGTGTGTTTTACCCAGCATGAGGTTATTGTTTGTGTGGGTGCGTTCTTGCCCATGTAATCTTATTCACAGAGTTCAGCCAAGCTTACTTCACTCAACACTGATCATAACGAGCTGAGAGTCCACTGGGAGCGCTCTCTCTCTCTCACACACACACACACACACACACACAGGCTGTTTGACACTGATCTGAAACCTGTCTTTCAAAAACAGTTAGGATCGGTGCTTACTGATGAAAAACTGTTCACAGATCAGTAAGAAAGATGCTTCCTACGCAGATTTTGGTGGGGCTGAAAATACCATGGTTTATAACGGGTAGTCTTTAGTTTCATTAATCTATTATTTGTTCCAGAGCAAATAGTTTTGGCTGAGGGCAAAGTCTCATTACGTTATATTTTATATAACTTTAATGCTGTAGATCAGAGTGCTGCCTTTGTACTTTTGACTGAATTGCCTAGAAACTTTTATGATGGCTGTTGTTGTTGTTTTTATATTATTATTCAATAAATCATATTTTATATTAATAATAGTAGTAATTAATAGTATTTAGTATTGGGAAACGTACGTGTGTGTGTGTGTGTGTGTGTGTGTGTGTGTGTGTGTGCTGTCACACAGTCTGAAGCAGAGCATATGACAATAGATCTCTTAATGAGATAGTATGTGTGTGTCTCTCCTGAAACAGTTTTAGCTGATTGAGGGGGAGGGTCTCAAGAGAGTTGAGGTGGGCCTGATTTGACCCCAGGGGTCGTGTCTCCCCACTAGACCTCATTTCATTTCATTTTTACAGATAAAAAGACTCTCTCTCTTCTTTCTTTCTGATAACGGGTAGTCTTTAGTTTCATTAATCTATTATTTGTTCCAGAGCAAATAGTTTTGGCTGAGGGCAAAGTCTCATTACGTTATATTTTATATAACTTTAATGCTGTAGATCAGAGTGCTGCCTTTGTACTTTTGACTGAATTGCCTAGAAACTTTTATGATGGCTGTTGTTGTTGTTTATTAAATATTATTAATCAATAAACAGTATTTTAAATAAATAATAATAGTATTTAGTATTGGGAAACTGTGTGGGTGTTCGTAATTTTAGTTACATTGTTCCGCCATTAGATGGCGACGAGACTGTTTTTATCAGTGAGTCAGCAGTAAAGACTTTTATACTGAAAGAGACTGAAACAGGGTTGTAAACAAGGAAGTTATTTTTACTTTCAATAACACCTTGTAAGACGCAGCCAACAAATGCAGTGAGCAGCGCTGTCATCTGAAATCACAGATGAACGGATAGAATGACAAAGATATCGCTTTCATCAGCGGACATTCAAACTAATGTTTTATTGTGAATATGAGATTGAGCTGAAGAATGCTGTTTCAGATGCAGGTAATCACTCTTGCTCAGTCCATCTCATTATACTCGACTCCACATAATACAGTGAGCTTTAAATGTAGCAATGCAATAAGCTTTCAATGAAGCAACTCAGTGTTCCTTCATTGCTAGCTCTAAAGTGACGCTTTCAAATTAGTAACGGAGGCTTGAGCTCAGCTGTTAAACTGGCAAACTGAGATTTGAATCTGTGGCGGAAGGAAGTAGTTCTGCACAAAAGAGAGTTTTTAAAGACACTCAATAGTTGTCTCTTTTTTATATACTTGTGCCGTTTAACTTTTGTATAAACACAATATCACACTTGTAGCCACGCAATATGAATGATTCACACACACCCACATATATACACGCACACTATTTGGCACAAAGTGTAAATTCATTCATTGATTCATTTATTCATTCATTTTTTTTATTTTTTAATGCTATGTAAAAAATTTGCTTTGTTTCCATTCAGCAAGCAAATTCCACAAGTTAGAATATTGCAAAAACATTTTATTATATAAAGCAATATTTCCATCCCAACAACATTGTTGCTTCAGTGGAATATATATCTCTGCACACACTAAACCACAAACAAGTATTTATATTTAATAAAAGAGATGCACTGCTGCAGTCACTTCCCCAGTGACTTCAACTTTCACGTCGTCTTAACTTTAATTTATTTTATGTTGCTTCACATTAGTCTATATTGCATAAGAATGCAATAATAAATAGGGTCATAGTGCTTTTCAACATGTTTTCTGTTAGGTTCAGCATGTGCTGTGTGGTAAAAAAAATAAAAATAAATAAATAAATAAATAAATATATATA
>NW_015548239.1:492707-498847 GCF_001515605.1 Sinocyclocheilus anshuiensis | reverse complement strand
ATGTCCCACTTCACACTTCTCTAGTAAGTTTCGTCTGTGTGTGTGAAGACAGTAGCACAATTCCATGAATGAATGTTCCGAAGTGAAATAAACTTCAACGGAATAAAGTTGAATGGAATTGAATTGAATTAAAGTTGAATAAACTTCAACTTTACTGTTCAGTGCACTGATGTCAGACTCATTTTGGATAGTAAAATTTATTGTTAAATTGTTAAATGCCCTTACATATCTCTGTCACCATTATAAGTGTTTGATCACCACATTTGAGTGATCATTGCAAAAAATGTGTTTATGTATATATATTCTGTTTATGTATATACTGTATTCTATATATAGTACCAGTCAAATGTTTGGACACACGAATGGGAAAGTGTCCAAACTTTTGACTGGTACTGTACTATAATATACACAAAGAATATCGGCCGATATATCGGTATCTGCCTTTTTTACAGCCTAATATCGGTATCGGTATTGGCCCCAAAAAACCCATATCGGTCGGGCTCTAATAAAAAGTCAACATTGTAACTAACAGGGCACTAAGTAATCTGGGATGTTTGTGTGCATTGGGAATCATATTTTTTCAAATAAAGCCATGGCAACAGTCATTTTACATACAGCACATAGTGAAAATGACATGAATATGACAGTTGACAAATGTATAAAAATCCGTGTATCATTCGTCCACTCGTTTTTTTGATTTAATATTGAAAGTAGAAAAATTAGAAAACAGCTCCTTTTTTTGTTTTTCGTTTTTTTTCAAAAAACGCTAATTTTCAGTTTTTCATTCAGGGGTAGAAAAATGAATAAACAGCTTGAATATTCAATTTCTACACGTGGGCGGGAATTAAACGCCCCTTTCTGCTGATTGATCAGCTTAAGATCAAACCCAGAGCCGTAGACAAACAAACTTACTGGGTGACCAGGGTAGGCAATGACAGCCATCATATACTGACACGCCCAGCTGATGCAAAGCATAGAATTTATATCTACACAGAAGAAAGCCCTGTCTAGGCTCTGCCCCGGTACAAGTTGTGTCGAGCCATTCATTTGTCTGGTTGTTTGATGAGAAAAAGATTAAATGTAGTTGCAATAAATGCATTAAGAATCCGTAGACCTGCAGCAGCGGAGGACAATTATTCTGCCTCGCGGAACTGCGGAAGAACTGATGACGGCGCGGTTTGATCTTAAGTTGACCAATCAGCAGAAAGGGGCGTTTAATTCCCACCCATGTGTAGAAATGGAATATTCAAGCTGTTTATTCATTTTTCTACCCCTGAACGAAAAACTGAAAATTAAGCTGAATTCTTGTTGTTCATTTTTTGGGGAAAAAAAATGAAAAAGGAGCCGTTTTCTCATTTTTCTACTTTCAATATTAAATCAGAAAATGAGTGAACGAATGATACACGAATTGATAAAGCGCAGCATAATTTGAAATCACGAGTTTAAATTTTGTCGATCACGCATCTCCAGTGAGGCTGAAATCTCCTCCTATCCGCATTCAATTCGCACAGACCGACCGTCACGCAGAGCATACACGATCATGCAGGATACAAATGCACACTTCACAAGATCTCAACTAGATTCGACTAAGTTTGCAAGGTTTGTGAAATTAAATGTTCATTAATAGACATTCAAAGATTAGTTCAAATGATTTAAATGCGTATTTGCTGAATGCTGATGGCAAACGAGACAGTATTATAATGTTTGCTTTTCTATTACTAATAATATAACAGCAATCATTATAATACTTTTTTGTATACATTTTAATTCCTTTGTTTAACCGTTCTATCTGATTATTAGACAGACTTCTATCCGTATTAGACAGAACTGTTAATGGCGACAGCGAACAAGAGGGAGAATGTGAGCACTGTGTGCTCAGACGCTGCCGTTCTCAGTGCCGTCAAAATAAAAGTCCTGCCTCAAACGCATCGGCCAAACAGGAAAAACTTATCGGACGATGCCGATATTCGAAAAATGCCAAATATCGGCCAACCACTAGTAAGTAAGGCTTTCAAGGCTATTTTATTCACTTAAACATCGGATGAAGTGATTATTTTCTCTTTAATACAGATGATGCCAATATATTTTTCGATGACTCGCTATGTTAGCAATAACAACGTTATCGGCTTGACGGACAGGGTTGCCAGGTTGAAAAATGAATAAACAGCTTGAATATTCAATTTCTACACGTGGGCGGGAATTAAACGCCCCTTTCTGCTGATTGATCAGCTTAAGATCAAACCCAGAGCCGTAGACAAACAAACTTACTGGGTGACCAGGGTAGGCAATGACAGCCATCATATACTGACACGCCCAGCTGATGCAAAGCATAGAATTTATATCTACACAGAAGAAAGCCCTGTCTAGGCTCTGCCCCGGTACAAGTTGTGTCGAGCCATTCATTTGTCTGGTTGTTTGATGAGAAAAAGATTAAATGTAGTTGCAATAAATGCATTAAGAATCCGTAGACCTGCAGCAGCGGAGGACAATTATTCTGCCTCGCGGAACTGCGGAAGAACTGATGACGGCGCGGTTTGATCTTAAGTTGACCAATCAGCAGAAAGGGGCGTTTAATTCCCACCCATGTGTAGAAATGGAATATTCAAGCTGTTTATTCATTTTTCTACCCCTGAACGAAAAACTGAAAATTAAGCTGAATTCTTGTTGTTCATTTTTTGGGGAAAAAAAATGAAAAAGGAGCCGTTTTCTCATTTTTCTACTTTCAATATTAAATCAGAAAATGAGTGAACGAATGATACACGAATTGATAAAGCGCAGCATAATTTGAAATCACGAGTTTAAATTTTGTCGATCACGCATCTCCAGTGAGGCTGAAATCTCCTCCTATCCGCATTCAATTCGCACAGACCGACCGTCACGCAGAGCATACACGACTTCAGCGTCTGTCCATCTATCGCTGTTCTCCATACTTGCGAAATAAGTTGACACAATGTTTACAGTATGTTTACACGGCGTTTTAAATCATGGCAGGTGAGGGCATTCTCGCACGCGTTTGGCCAATCAATGTCTACTTACGTCACGATTAGTACCAGTTGTGCTGGTTAGACCCTGCTCCGGAGTAGGAGCTAATTTGGTTCTCGAAAAAGGCAGTCCGGTACTAAAATCGCTCCCAGTTCCGGCGGTGCGAAAACGCCAAAAAGTGGGTAGTTCCACAATTAGTTCTGGTACTATGAAAAGGTTCCTGCGGTGCGAAAGGCCCTAATGTTACCTGCTTGACGTCACAGGGTTGCCAGGTTGCAAACAAAACCCGCCCAAATGCTACTCAAAACTAGCCCAAACTAACCGCGTTTCGAGGGGGTCCCCCTGTAAAAATCGTATTCCAGGGGCTAAATATCTCGTTATTGAGGTCACTTCACAACCTGCGGCAACAGTGGTAAAGTAGCCCAGTTCCACGGGAAAACCGCGGACTTGGCAACACTGTGACGGATAGTAATGTCTACAATGGACACGAGCGCTGTCGCGGCACGACCACAACAGCTTGACTAATTTGGCACGGTCTCCCTGCTATACTGGTAGTAGTAAGACTTTCCTCTGTGTATACATGTCCTTACAAGTACAATTTTAGCTGAATTATTTGTGTCCGCTTCAAAAATTGCTCTTAAGAAATATTGTTTATTGTCCCCCCCAACTGTTAAGATGAAATTTACGCCCCTGCTCAGCATCGAAACTCTACTTAGAGTGTCTTTTTTATCCACCCAATTCTGTATCTGTCTATTTTCAATATCTTTTGTTTATTTTTAAAGAGGATATGCGTGTCTCCATTTGGCGTGTTTCTAAATTCCTTGTCTTGGATGTTCTCAGAGGTCAGTGTCTCCTCACACCTAAACATACCAGTGAGTGAAACTTGCTCAACATCTCCGCTGAAACTCCCAAAATCATTTGCAGTATGGCACATGAGGCGTCCCGACCTCAGCTGACTAAAGCTGCTGGAATGTGAGGTGTGTTCTGGGTGGAGGCCTCAGTGATCCTCCCAGAGCACTTCTGCTTTTTACAGGAGTTTTAACAAATGTTCATGTATGTTACACATTAAGGAAGCTTTTGATTGGTTGATGTATATCATTGGTGAAGTCTCTCGGGTTCAATCTTCAGGTGCTTCATCAGGGTACTACTACTTTGTAGGAACTTGCATGTGTTAGGAGAAATGTAATCAACTTTTCTGCTAACCACTTGTCCACAAAGGCCCTTAAAAATTACCATACAATATTTAAATATGAAATTCAACAGGGATAGTGGAGGTCTGGTCTGCAGTTTTGGTCTCACTGCACCTGGTCTCACTGCAATCCTGCCAGAGGCTCTGTGCTGTGTTCCTCACCTTACACAATACACAATACCCAGAGGACAGAGATGGAAAGAGAAGCGGTGCTGATCTGTGAATGCATATGTTGGTGGAAAAAGAGAGGGAGGGATGAATAACTAAAGGGTTGTGAGATTTCTGTCTTTGCGCTTATATACATGGTTGGGGAGTAACGGAATACATGTAACGGCGTTACGTAATCAGGATACAAAAATCTAGTAACTGTAATCTGTTAGTTACATCAAAAAACAAAGTATTCAGATTACAGTTACATTTTGTAAAAAGTGGGAATACTATCAGGATTACATTTGTTTAATTTAAAATTTTATAAAATGAGTATTTTGACATAACGCTATATACTGTATTTAGTGCTGCTTCATCATAGTTCCTGGTAGAGCCCTGCACGGGACTCAAATATAGGCCCTAGCCCGGCCTGTGTCCGACAGTTTATCAGAATTACCGGCCCGAGTCAGTCTTTTTTTCTCCTTCTCCCAAAACAGCTTATACTACTAGTTTCAGCTATTAAAATTGTTCAGTTTTGTATGTAATGGCAAAGTTATTATATTTCGTTTCCTTTTTTTAAGTTCATTTAGAAAAATGTTTGGAGCATTTTTTGTTCGTTACAAGTTTCTGTTTTTTAAAGTAACGACCAAGCGGCCAGCGGCAGACAGTGAGCTGATCATAGCCTATGTTGGATCAATTTAGCCTTCTCAGATCATCACTAACACCTAAAATAAAATCTATAGATATAAAACAGTTCAAGCATATAACAATGTTTAAACGTTAAATCTAGATAAATGTGCGCTGTATCCAATAGTTTGTGCGGAGTGCAACTAAAGCGCACTTTGTAGGACATGGAGGCGCCAGCGCAATCACTTGCATTTTTTCAGTGGATACGCAGTCATATTTGCTCATAAAGGTAAGAGTAATACATCATTCGGAACTGTAAAGGGTCTACTTTTATTTGTGTGCACTCACAATATCAACAAAACGTTGTGCTTTTATAAAATAAAGAAAACAAACACGATGCGCTTTCTGCCATCTCATCTTGAACAGGAGCGCTTCACAAAAATGAACCGAAACTCAGCGAATAGATGCCTCACAGACATGATAAATATATCTATAGAAAGCTTTAAATTACTACTTAACGAAATTAAACAAATCAAAAACAAAAACTCTTTCATTATGATCATAATCATAATCCGTAAAGATGCACTTCTCTCTAAAGGCGCGTCTAATGAGGAGATGGCGAGTCAGGATCGACAACTTCATCCTTGCGACACCAACTCAGAAAACACTAGTTTATTAGTAAATAATTCAAATATCTCCTTACCATTTCCACCCTACACATTCATGGTAATTACTTTTGCCGGTGCTTTGCGGCAAGCTTTAGCCTATTGCATGCATTTGAACGCAGAACTGTTCAGCTGCGCTGACGGCAAGATGACGTTAAAGATGCGCTCCTGGAGGAGATGCTGGCAATGCCTGATGAGCGGAGTGATGGCGGGGATGGAGAAGGTGCCATGCGTACCTCGGCAGCTGGAGAGGGAGAAGAAGGAAGTGCACCATCTCCTCCAGAAAAAAAAAAGAATCTTGCAGACCTGCTTGGAAAGAGAAAAGCACAGTCCTCCAATCCGGTCCCAAAAAGAATCCGTGCAGACACTGAAGTCGCAAGGTATTTGCAGGAGGAAGCCCTCGATCTGCACTCTGATCCGCTTGCCTGGTGGCGGGATAATCAGGCTCGATTCCCTCTTCTTTCGAAAGTTGCCAGAAAATATGACTATATGCGCTACGAGCGCTCCCTCGGAGCGTGTATTCAGTGCGG
>NW_015548239.1:474017-491882 GCF_001515605.1 Sinocyclocheilus anshuiensis | reverse complement strand
GCCGAGCCACTCTTGACAGTCGCGGTAGCACGGTCTCGTGTTGTTTCCACCAGCGCGGCAAATCTTTGTCATCACAATAATAGTTAATGGATATCTAAAATATAAAAATAAGGAGAAGCCTAAAACAGGCCCGAGGCCCGGCCCGCGTCTGAACTATGATGTGTAAATTGGCCCGAAGCCCAGCCCTAGTGGTGTAAAAAAGTGGTACTTGGATTACGTTACTGAATACTTTTTTAGTGAAGTAATTTGTAACTGTAACGGAATACATTATAAAAGTAACCCTCCCAACCTTGCTTATATAACAGTTAGTTTGTGCAACCACCTGCAGCAGTTATAGAACAAGACTGTAATACCCAGCTGCTCTTAGATAAGATTACATGTGTTTTGCACTACTCTGAATGCTTTGCAATAAATTTCATTAATGGACATATTAAAAAAGATTTCTCCAATAGTCAAATATCAGACTGAAAGGCTTATATTATTGCTGTATTCTTTTATATTGTTGTAAAAACATTGTTAAATTATTACCTATATTGAAGTTTTATCAAAAATGATGATTATGATTCTTCTTGTTATAATTAATTTATGCTACAAATTTGCCATGAAAATAGCTGATATGGCATTAAATAATAAATAAATGTTTAATATTTTGAAAGACTTTGCCTTACAGATAAAGTGTGGTCTAAAAGTCTGAGATTGTTCTTTCAATCTAGACTTTTAGGATTTTGAAAAATTACATTAATTAAAAATATTCTGTTCATGTAGCTTACTTGCTACTGTCGTTAAAAGAGATACTAAATATCTGAAATACTAAGATACTCTGCAATATTAATTTTCCAATTAGTATTCCACTTGATTTGTTTGTAATATAATTTATAATAAGAATATATGTCTTAGAAAAATGCACAATTTGCTCTAGTGGTCTCAGACCTTTGGTCCCCACTTTAAATATATCTGTTTTCTTGTCTTTTTATACTTTTATGCCCATTAAAGGTGAATTGTATACAAATATTTATTGCTATTATACCAGATGTGCATGCAACAAATAAAACTATTAAATGAGCCTCTACAAATATGAATTTGTATGCCCTTCAGATGCATTTTAGTCTGTTTTTATTTGTATTTACATGTGTTAAGTACACAGCTTTAAATATATGATGTGTACGTAATTATATCTAAGTTGTATGTAATTATATCTTAATTGCGCATATATGTGACTTAGTAGTTATTTTTGTAGTTATTATTTAAATGCACAGTAATTTGAGGCAGCAAATGTGAAACTGTGCTGTTTAATTATTATTTTGGAGTTTAAAGATGACTCTTTGTTTGTTTTTAGTGAATACTACTTTAGTCTCCCAAACCTGGAGCGTGACTTCTTCCTGCGGAGGAAGATGGATTCAAAAGGCTTTTTGCCCATCTCTCTGATCGCCAGTTTCCACAGAGTCCAGGCCCTCACCACCGATATCAACCTCATTAAGGAGGTGACTATTGACCCTTCACCTCTGCTCTTTCAGAGATTATTATCTTTTAGGCTGTGTTATATCTGGTTTTTGTGTGTATGAGCAGGCGGTGAAGAACAGTGAAGTTGTGGAGCTTGTTGATGAGCAGATCCGTAGGAAAGAGGAGCCCGAACATTGGCCTATCCCGGGTCCCTCTCTGGACTCCCCGCGCACAGATTTTTCCCAGCTCATTCACTGCCCTGAGTTCGTCCCAGGACAGACGTTCACCTCCCTCAGCAAAGGTTCTGATGTGTTCCACTGTTTAGCTTTTTTATTGTACTTTTGATTGTTTTGCAGTGTTGTTATGCAATTACACTGTTATTTTGCTTGATTCTGAAAATAGCAGCCCTCATCACACACTTATTCTCTCTACATGTGCCGAAGTGTCGTCCTCCCCAGTCAGTCAGCACATAGATGAACCCGGTCTGGTAAATGGCCAAACTAGTGATGACACAGATGCAGCCAAACCTAAGTCCAAAGAATCCTTTCCTTCAGACTCAAAAAGCAGATCTAGTGAAGCTGGGAATAGGCCTAAAGAGCGGTCTAGCAGTCTCTCTGATCCAGATGCCCAGCCGTGGATACAGGTGGAAAAACGGCACAGAAACGCTCCTGGAAAAAATAAGGTACTGCCGGATCTGATCCTAGTCTTGTGATATGTGACGTGACGTGATATAGGTCACAGTGTTTTGTAGGGATGCATCGATCCGTTACTCAGTATCAGTATCGGCTCTGATACTGCCATTTTCTGTCGGATCGGGTATCGGTCAGACGAGACCGATCCAAATCCGATATAGTGCGTATACTATTCTGTGTTATTGTTAAGCCCCACGAAAGCACAAAAACATTATAAAGCACCATAACGTTTTCGTGCACTATATTTCAAGTGTTCTGAAGCCGTTTCATAGTTTAATGTGTAGTATAGATGAATATTTAAGTCAAGTTCACGTAAACTCTTCTCCCTGCTGCAGCTGTCTGTCATCCTCCATTCAGCATTCAAACTGCGTGTCGCGTTCGGCTACTACAGTCAAAACGATGAAACTCTCTTCAAGAGCGCACAATAATTGAGATTTAAAACCGCTAAAAGAAATGGCTCAATAAAATATCGCACAGATATAATACACTACGCAGCAATATCTCTTCCCTTTTTTATGAGGAGCTACGTGCTGTGACTCTGTGTTGCTTCAAGCGCATCATTCTGCGCACTGGATCCGCATTAAGTGCTTTGTGCCGCTCTGTATTGGAGCCATACCCTTTCGTATTATACTTTTGCACAATGAAAGATTATTAATAGTCTTTTTTGTTCTGTTCTATCTATTATATATCGCTGCCTTCATTACTGTGCTATGCATTTAAAATAAATGTCTTTTAATTTTATAGTATATATTTTATATATATATTTATGCTACTTGTTTTTCATGAATGTATTTTACAACAATACAAAGAGTAATGTATAATATTTTACCAGATTTAGTCCTACACTTATTCACTTTTATTTGTTCCCCACTAAATAATGTTGTTTCACTAAATGTTTAGTTTAGTTCAGTTTAATGTTTTTATAAAATTATTGTGCACCCATGATTTTTCTAGAATAACTTTTGCTGCTGAATTATCCACTTACCTTGTTTATAATAGTATTTTTTGTCATAGATTATGATTATATATTTTTTCATTTGTTATTTTTCATTAAAATGAAGTTGTCTATATTTAGCAGATTGTGTTTAACACACACAAGAGTGATGATCAGGTCAACACATAGAAGTATAGAAATTCTACATTGATTTAAAAAAAAAAAATGTGCTCGGATCGGAATTGGCCGATACTCAGAATTTTTGGTATCGGATCGGTTCTCTGGTATCGGAGGTAATCTAAATGAAAAACTATGGAAAAATGAGCATGATCAATTAAATTTACTCTACTGTTCGAAAATTTGGTGTCGGTAAGATGTTTTAAAATGTTTTTGAAAGAAGTTTCAAAACTTGAAAAAAATTGGTGAGAAAACTGTATACTGTATATACAGTAGTAATGTGAAATATTACTAACACTTAAAATAATTGTTTTCTATTTTAATATTTTAAAATATATTTTATTCCTGTGATCCTGAAGAAATCATTCTTATATGCTGATTTGGTGCTCAAGAAACATTTCTTTCAGTCTGTGTGCATTGAATTTATTTAATATACAAGTTTCACAATTTGAGTTGAATTACTGAAATAAATGAACTTTTCCACGACATTCTAATTTATTGAGATGCACCTGTATGTGATTTTTTTCAGTATTCTTTGAATAGAAAGTTCAAAAGAACAGCATTTATTTGAAATGGATATCTTTTTTAAAATCTTTTTGTACATTATTATTTGATCAGTTTAATACACCCTTGCTGAATAAAAGTATAAATCTCTTTTAAAAAATATTGCGCCTTCAAATGATAGTGTACAAAATCGATAAATGAAGATATCAGCCAATAACTGATAAGCAGCGCATGAAACAAAATAATAGGGATGCACAATACACTGTTTCTAAAGTCAATTTGGAGAATATTTAAAAAAAAAATTGTTTTCAATTTTTTGGCTAATTCTCATTTCTTAATGTTCCTTTATAACTCGTAAGTCTGCTTGAGCATTTTGATCACACACATATTTCCTTTTCCTCCTCCATATTTCTTCGTCCATCATTTCTTCTCTCCGTAATTCCATCTCCTGTCCTGTGGGTGTGCAGACCTCAGTAACTCCTCTTCCTCCTAGCCCTCCTTCTTCTCCTCCTCCTCCTCTTCCTCCTCCTCCTCCACCTCCCCTTCTTGAGTTGTCCCCATCTGCAGTTGAGTATCCCCCCTGCTTTCTGTGTTTTTTGCTTGCATGATTTTTTTCGTATTTATTATGAATAAATAAGATATGTTTCATGTTTGCTTCAGGAGCACAAAGAATTGTTTCAGTCTAGCTCAAAGCAGCAGCCTGAGGCAGACCAGGAGGAGCTGGACTTCCTGTTTGATGAAGAAATGGAACGACTCGCAGCGCCTCGCAAGAACACTTTCACTGATTGGTCAGATGACGATTCTGATGATGAACTTGATGACCGAGATGTAAACAAGATCCTGATTGTTACTCAGACCCCCCCTCACCTGCGGAAACACCCTGGGGGTGATCGGACGGGGAACCATGTGTCACGTGCCAAAATTTCATCTGACATTGCCAAAGCCATTAACGATGGTTTGTTCTACTATGAAAAGGATCTTTGGACAAAGGAAGAAGGGCAGCAAGAGTGTGCCAATGCCAAGGTGAGAATGGTTGTGCTTTTTAAATTATATATTCCATCACAAAAATAATTCATCATTTATCTGTTGCAAAAAAGAGTTCAGTAGAATGTTCAAGCTCCTCACTTCCATATAGTAAAAGTGAATAGTGACCACTGCTGTGCTGTCACTGGTCAGCATCCACTTTCATTGTATGGAAGAGAACAGCTTGGACATTCTGCTAAGTATCTTTTGAGTTCTATTAAAGCCATTCAGGTTTGATATGATGACAAAATATTCATTTTAGGCTGAAATTCCCTTTACCTTATTGATAAACATCATTTACCAATGTTTATCAATTGTTGAAAAGTTATATTTCTTATAATGGCGCCGTGCAGTTGCCATCATATGAGCAACACTGAGTTCGAATTCATCTTGTCATCCTGTTTCCCCCGTCATTCTCTTAAATATGCTGTAAAAAAGTCTCTTATGCTCATCAAAGCTACATTCATTTGATCAAAAATATTGTAACAGTATTAATATTGTGAAATATTACAATTTAAAACAGCTGTTTTCTATTTTAATATATTTTAAAAAGTAATTTCTTCCTGTGATTGCATCACTCCAGTCTACAGTGTCACATGATCCTTCAGAAATCATTCTAATATGCAGATTTTCTGCTCAGAATAATTCTTATTATTATCAATGTTGAAAACCGTTATGTTGCTTAATATTTTTGTGGAAACTGTGATCATTTTTAAGGATTCTTTGATGGATAGAAAGCATTTATTTGAAATAAAATTATTTTGTAACAATGTAAAAGTCTTTACAGTAACTTTTGATCAATAGAATGCATCCTTGCTAATTAAAAGTATTAATAAAAAAAAAATAAAAAAATCTTATTGACCCCAAACTTTTGAGCCATAGTGTAAACAAAAAAGCTTCCTTTTAAAACAAAATGAGTACGTAATAGTAAGTAACACAGAGAAGATTATGCTGAGTGTGGTGTTTCAGATAAATGTCCACGCTCAGCAGTAACATGGGAATTTTCTGCTGCAAATGTTTGAATTGCTCTGTGGTGACCAAAAATATGCTGAAATATTTGCTTAAGATCTCATATCTCACATTAGGCAGCACATTTCGCTGATTTATTTCTCAACCAACCTGTGCACTCTTGGATTTGGCATGTGATCACAGACCTCTTTATATTATGTATTATATTATGTTTCAGTTTTATTAGGACATTATTATTTGTTTTTAACAGAACAGTGACAAATACCTGTGTGTACCCTTCACAGACAGCCAATCAGACGAGAGCTCTGTGAAAGCATATGGTCTAGGATGTGTACGTTCTTTTAGAGGAAAAGTTCTTGTCTTGATTAGATCCTCCAGGATAAAAACTCATGTATTGATGTATGAGCCAATTCATACTAACATCAACAGAATCTGAGCCATTTGCAAATGTCAAAAACCCTGAAAGAATGTGGGTCATATAATTTGAATCGAGTGGGTCATATCAAGTTTACAGTTTACACTGATATGTGTTTGAACTGTACGGTGGTGTCGGGGGTGCCCGCCTGTTCCCGCTCGTGAGAGTCGTAACACCTGTGTTAACTGTGCCAAGGTCTCTGTGGGCTGAAGATCAAAAGTACAGACACCTGATAAACAGCTGCACAAAATGACAGAAATGAGCACATGTGGTTTTTTCAGATCAGTTAGTTTATGATGTAGCCTAACTATCTAAAATGAAATGATTTCTCATTTTGACAGTAGTGGCGTGTGGCTTTTTTGCATTAATAAGTTCTGTGCAGTGTGTATATATGTCAGTTTGACACATTATGTTCTTGGTAAACTCCTTATTGACTGTGTTATGTCTGATTGACTATATTTTATGCCTCTTATAGCCCTAAAAGCTTCACTTTCAGTGGCCAAATGGGTTTGAGTCTTTATGATGGACTATAAGGATGTCATTTCTGAACTGCTGCAAGTAATAACAGCTGGTAAACCTGATCAAGTGCACTGCCTGCAGTCAAATACAGAGCGCTTATGACTTCATTGTTCATACAGGCAGAAACTGGAAGCCCATCAGGGCACTTTGTCTTCCTCTTCTCCTCTTTATTTTCAAATATGGAGTGTGATGCTCTACTCATAGTTTTTATGCTTTTAGCCCTCTTGTAGCTGTTTGTTTGTACTCTCTATAATGTGTCAATGTTCCACATTTTTAGGATGTGGAGAACTTCAAAAAGCTCAACATGATCAGCCAAGACGAGTTTGATACTCTGACCCCTAAACTTCCCATTGACCCCAACCAGGAGGTCCCGCCCCCTCCACCATGTCAGACAGGTGATATCTATCTTCTATCTCTCTCTCTCTCTATCTTTATTTTATTAGTAAACAAGCAAACAGTTGATTATAAATAAAATTATTCATTTATTTAAATGTATGTATTTTTTTGTGTCTGTTCTTTTTCTGTAGATGATTCTAGCATGGCTCATTCTCTCCCCACGGATGTCCCAGAATCCTCCAGTGTGCCTCAGACCCCACGTACACCACGCACTCCTGGAAGACAGGACCCCACCAAAACCCCACGCTTCTACCCTGTCATCAAAGATAGCGGTGACCTTGACGGAAAAGTATGTTTGTAACAGGCAAACATATTCTGGGATTATAAGGATGACCTTTTATGTGTATTTTGTAACGATATCTATGTATTACCTGATATATGTATGTATGTGTGTATATATATATATATATATAATATATATTAACATTTTTGCTTGAGTTCGACATTTGTCCTAACCAGGTGCATATTTTCTCCCCCCCCCACACTCTTTTAGACCCCCAGAAAGAGGAAAACCCGTCATAGCTCTAACCCTCCACTGGAGTGCCATGTAGGCTGGGTGATGGACTCACGAGAGCACAGACCCCGCACTTCCTCCATCAGGTTTGTGGCTTTTTTATGTCATGCACTCAATACTGAGGTGCCAATCTTTCAGCGACTTGAGACACATCAGCTAATTGTTTCAGAAAGTTGGCTCTACTTAACAGTCTTTCTTTCTCTCCCATTATCCTCCTCGTCCTCTGTACAGCAGCTCGAATGCGTCTCCGTCAGAAGGAGCTCCCGCGCTGTCAGGCAGTTACGGATGCACCCCGCAGTCCCTGCCTAAGTTCTGGCATCCATCCCATGAGCTTTTGAAAGAAAACGGCTTCACCCAGCAAGTTTACCACAAATATCGGCGACGATGCCTTAATGGTACAATGATTGTTTGGTTTTTTACACAACAGCTGTTCTATCTATATTTATATTTATATCTGTATGTATGTATCTATCTGTCTGTCTATCTATCTATCTATATATATATATATATATATATATATATATATATATATACATCTGCTTTACTTGAATTTCTCATTTTTGTGTATTTTCTTTCCTCAGAGAGGAAGCGATTAGGTGTGGGTCAGTCTCAGGAGATGAACACCCTCTTCAGATTCTGGTCCTTCTTCCTCCGAGACAACTTCAACAGGAAGATGTACGAGGAGTTCAAGCAGTTTGCCATAGAGGATGCCAAGGAGTACTACAGGTAAGAGTTTTAGTCCTGAATTCTGTTTTATCTGCAGACTCTGTCTGAAGAAGTTATCAGCCTTTGAGAATTCAGGCAGCTAATTCCAGAATAGCCAGGCAGTAAGTCAACCAAGTTAATTTGACCCCTTCTCAAGTGTCTCCAGTTTGGCAAGAGGGTGCATAAATGACAACCCCAAAATATAAATGTTTCTGCTCATGAGTCCCTCTGACTATATACATAACCAGTGGTATAAACATAGGTATTACAGATGCTTCAAAATTCTCCCGATTTTGATTTGTTTAACAGAAAAAGCTACAGAAGACTTGAAAAATGGTTCATCTCTATTCTTGAAAATAATAAAATATGAATGAAATATTGGCTATCATAGCAATATCTCATGAGAGAGTGTTACAGCTGGCATTCATGTTCGACCTACATAGCACACAACATACAAACACACTCACATTAAAATGGCTGACAAGTCTGAACATTGTTCTTTCTGGTCTGTCTTGTTCCTATACAGGGATGCATAAACTCTTCTGGTTGTTTACTCACAGATTGTTTGTATTAGTTGTTAGGCAATTGTGCATATTTCAGTACTAAATCCTGAATGCTGAAGGCTTGGACTCCTATTTCACTTATTTTTTGAATCAACAAAACTCAAAATGCAATATTAAAATCATGTACAATATCAAAAGGATCTTGAACTTCAAATGCTATCAACATCACAAATCTTGCAGATTCTTAAACAATAAAAAAAAAAATCTGGGATCCCAGATCATTGCAGAATAATATTTCAAAATCTTGTGCATGTTGTTTAGGCACAAAATGACTGTCTTAAGGCAAATGCACACTGTAGTGTAAACTATACCAGCTCTGACTTTCTGCATGTATAGCATTTGCAATGTTGATAGTCATGCAAATAATTGCACTGGTAAAGGATATATAAGGTTTTTGTACACTATCTGCTGTGCTACCTGGGAAGGCCAACACTAGTTTCCTAATGTGTGTTCAAATGTTTGTCACAGGTACGGACTGGAGTGTCTGTTCCGGTTCTACAGTTATGGACTAGAGCGGAGGTTCAGACAGGATATCTTCAAGGACTTCCAGGAGGAGACCATCCAGGACTATGAGAAAGGTCAAACATTCATAGTTTGGCAAAACAAATAAAAACAAATAAAAAATGCAAAGGCAGAAATCTTTGTTGTGCCATTTTAACTTTGCATATCACCCACCATCTCAGTGTCTGATGTTTTGTGGGTGAAATTCACTTTTTGCATTGGTGGAAACTTGTTAGTAAACCCCATGTTGCTTGAAGTCCAGTGTGAAGTTTCCACAGTCAGTGATGATTTGGGCTGCCATGTCATCTGCTGGTGTTGGTCCACTGTGTTTTCTGAAGTCCACAGTCAACGCAGCCATCTACCAGGAAATTTTAGAGCACTTCATGCTTCCTTCTGCTGACAAGCTTTATGGAGATGCTGATTTCATTTTCCAGCAGGACTTGGCACCTGCCCACACTGCCAAAGGTACCAAAAGCTGGTTCAATGACCATGGTGTTACTGTGCTTGATTGGCCAGCAAACTCGCCTGACCTGAACCCCATAGAGAATCTATGGGGTATTGTCAAGAGGAAGATGAGAGACACCAGACCCAACAATACAGATGACCTGAAGGCCGCTATCAAAATGCCGCTTCCATTACACCTGAGCAGTGCCACAGGCTGATTGCCTCCATGCCACGCCACATTGATGCAGTAATTCATGCAAAAGGAGGCCCAACCAAGTATTGAGTGCATAGAAATGAACATACTTTTCAGAAGCCTGACATTTCTGTTTAAAATATCCTTTTTTTATTGATCTTATGTAATATTCAAATTTTCTGAGACACTGAATTTTGGGTTTTCATTATCTGTAAGCCATAATCATCAAAATTTCAAGAAATAAAGGCTTGAAATATTTCACTCTGTGTAATGAATCTATATAATATATGGGTTTCACTTTCTGAAATGAGTGACAAAAATATTGACCTTTTTCATGATATTCTAATTTTTTGAGATGTACCTGCATATGTGTAGGTCAACTATATGGACTGGAGAAATTCTGGGCTTTCCTGAAATACGCAAAGGTGAAGAATCAGCCCATTGACCCCAAGCTCCAGGAATACCTCAGCAAATTCAAGAGCATCGATGATTTCAGAGTAGATGTGAGTATAAGCATCAGTCTTACATGTTAATGTGATCCCAGAATAACACATTAACCCTGTAAAAGCCTAACATACGAAATAGTAGTTAAAAATATATTTTTTCTGAAATGGAACAGTTTTTTTAAACCTAAAATTAAATCTAAAATTAAAAGGTTTACGTGTGTGTTTTATGTTTAGCATAATTTTTTATACATACAAGGTTTTTATGGCTCATAATATGATATAGCAGAATATGGAGCTCATACTCAAGGAAGAAAAACGTCACAATTTTATTTAGAGGTGCAAATTGAACAAAAATATGCAATTTGGTATAGTTGCTTATATATATACATAGGCCTATATATATGGCCAAAAAGTATGATGAAATTCTGACAGCTTGTAATCTAAATCAATAAGATTTCATAACGGTATATAATAGATTACATGCATAAAATTGATATAACTAACAGTGGTCACTATATAATAATCTCAGTGAGATATTTAAATGCTCAGTTTTATGATAATTTATGATCAGCTTTGTATTTTTATTGTGGGGACAAAACGTAATGCAGTAATGCAATACATGAGAGATGTACAAATAAATATTCCTCAAAAGCCTATGTATATGTATATATGTACAGTATGTCATGTATGTATATCATTTGATACTTACATTTTAAGGTGATTTATTTACTTTCTTAAATGACGTATGGATATTCAAGTAAACCTAAGTTGCTTCAGTCCAGTAAGTGTTTATCTTGAAGTATTACTAACAATATAAAGATAATTCTTAGGTTTACTTTATAAAAATCAGTAAAGATTTTACAGCAAAAAGACACATGTACCATGACCTGAAGGGGGTGTTTTTGGAATTATACAAAAAGGCCTTTTACTTACTAAACAAATAATGTAAAAATCAATAGTAATCAGAAGGCATGTAGTAAATGTTTTTTTTTTCAGCAAAGTTTTGATCATGTTGATAATTTAGAGGCCTTAGAAATTTGTATATCATATATTATATAGTAGGCTTTATAGGGTTAATAGGATTAGTCAATATACATTTAATCACTTTCTAACGGTTGTTAATAGTCTGTTGAACTCTAAACCAAATGTAATTTCCCTTCTCTTAGCCACCAATGGCAGAGGAAGGAGTAAGGAGGAAAGCACACTCGTCCTCCGCAGGAGACGAGGTGAAACGTAGGCGGCACAACTCGACATCATCATCGAAACAGACCCCAGTTGCCAAGACATCTTCAGACAATCAACCAACCGCAGGAATGATGGCAAAAACAACCACAACGGATCAGGCCGCTGCCCCAACGACAACGAAAACCACCAATCAACTATCAGCCAAGCCAGTCACAGCCAGTCAGAAACCAGCACCTGTGTCCACCGAAAGCAGCACGGCTAATGACCCGTCTACAAAAGCCCCACCCAAAGAGAATGTGAAGAAGAATACCTCATCAGATGCTCGTAAAGGAGAGGCGGCGACGAGCAAAAGCAAAGATGCCCAACAGCCAAAGAAATGAACCTCTTACTACACTATATACAGTATTTGAGTGTGACTCTAATTCTGGAGCTGTGAACAGATTTTGAGTGCTGGTGCAGGCTTACGTTTTACACCGTAACCTCGGAAGTGAGCCAGTCAAACCGTTAGAGCAAAGACCAACTGTCAGACCGTTGCATTCACAAACTGAAGAGTAAACCAGAAATATCTTTGTGTTGTACAAGGTGCTTTTTCTGGACAGGTTAACTTCCATAAGAACTTTTGTTTTTGTTTTTCTTTTAAACTTTCTTTTTTTTCCTGCAGTTAGTGTTTCAGAATCAATTATGCATGGTGAACTTGTTTTGCTGTCAAGTTTACAGAAGGTGCATTCCTACATTGAATGCCGTTTTATCTCTTTTTAAAATGAGTTTTACCTTTGCAAATGCCTTACATTTCAAAAGCAACAAATATATATATATATATATATATTACAGCTCTGTCAGCATAAGTAATTAATAATCTCTTGGTTTGTACTTTGTGCGAAATGCACAGTACACATTCAGTTATTTTAAAAACTCAAACAAAAGCTCATCAAACAAAAAAACTTGAACTGAGGTTGACACAAGATAACACACTATATAGCTTATTGCATTTTTTGCTCTTTTAGCTTGTGTAGGAAATATGACAGTGATGGAATACTAAGTTCTTTATGCTTTTATGATTAACTGAGTGTCTGAGCTGAATATCAGATAAGTACGTAGATATCAGTGGTGAGGGATTGTAAAAAATGTTAACATCAGGAACTACAGGATGTTCCTGCCTTTAAACCAATATTGTGCCGTTCACATTGCTAAGTTGGTGATCTCAAAGACACCACGTCTCCAGTTTAGATGTAGAGTAGAGGAAGAGAAGACATCTTTTTGACCTTTTTGATCATTTTGACTTAAATTTGAAAACATCTGTGTACTTGAAGTTTCTAAGAAATGTTAACTTTTTGAGAAGGATTATTCTTCCTTTTAAATTTTGAATCCTACTGGAGTTGAGTTTGAGATAATTTATTGTTTTACTCTCTTTTGAAATCTTAATTGATTATAATCTTTTTTTTTTATTGATATTACTGAGAGAGTGTAGATGACTGCAAACATGGTGGCCCAGAGAATACTTTGATTTGCATTATATTTTTATTTTTCAGTTTGGATCGTGGCTAATAACATTGAATCAGTGTTTTTTCTCACTTATGATCAGTAATCGGACACTGAATTAATGTCCCGATTGTATCATATTTGCTTATGAAAACTGTACATAAAAATATTAGAAGCAGCTCTCTAATTTCAATCAATTCATTTTTATTGATTCATTTTATTGTGATATTTTTGTTTGTGTGCGCTTGTTGTGTTGTATGCATGTTGGTTTAATTTTTTCTTTCCTCATAAATTGTAAAATGTAAAAAAAAAACTTTAAATATATTAAAATCTGTTTATAAAACCCCAAAATAACATATATTGTATTTTTTTGTTGAGTTCAAGTCAGGCAATGTGTGCAATGTAATGTAGTTTTACTGAGTCTTACACATTCCACACGTTGCACATTTAAAAAAAAAAAAAATCCATTAACTTTCCAGTTATTTGGATTACTAGATAATGACTTAAAAATAATAATAATAAATAATTTGCACTCACAAAGAATAATATATATGCTCAATATTTTAGAGTCGAACATAACCTGAATCGTGTGCATTTTCCAGGACTACAGGAACCCTCTTAAAGACATAATAAACACACTGAGAGCAATCCAGCTGCTCTGTTGTAAACAATACGTCTAGTATACACTATAAACAATTATTTTTGACATTGTAAAGAATAGACACTTTTTAAACGATAATAATAAACTACAGAAACTGCAGGGGTCAAGGGACATTTTGCACTTTAGCAATAGTAAAGATTGTAAATTCTGAGTTGTGAAGATAAAGGGCTCATAAGGGATACTGTTATCTTTGTTGAATTATGATTATTATTATTTAACAAGTTATGTTATAGCCTGCCATATAATATTTAAAGCAGTTAAATGAATTTTGTATTAATTCGCGTTCATTTTTTTTTTTTTTTATGTGTGTTTTCAATATGAAACATTTAGAGCTGCAAGCTAATTAAAAGCATATTTCCTGCATATTCTAGTATTTTATCGCGGTCAGCTACTGATAAATATAATCATAACAGTTAGCGCCTTTTCATTATCTCGAGCCTTTGTCTGGTCGCATCGGGTCGCATGCGCTCGGTGGTCTTGTAGGCGCTACGCTTGACATAAAACTACAAATCCCAGGTGCCAACGCGGTGTTCCGGTGACAGGCAGCCAATCAGACGCGCCCCTGAATGCCAGCTGGGCAGGCGCGCGCGGTGGGAAGGCGCTATCGTTGCAGTATGGCGGACGATGGGGACGGTAGGAGTGCGGCGGCGGACACTAGCAGCGGGCAGGGGACGACGGAGGAGTTGGATCCGGGGACCGGTCTCGGTATAAGCGGCATGCTGCTCGATCTCAGCGTTCTAGTGCTCTTGCTGGCCGCGTGTTACGTGGTTTACGCGCGGTGGTGGAGGAGGGCGGGTGCGGACGCGGGCCGGGGCAGCGAGGCCTCGCCGCTGCCCAAGATGAGGAGACGCGACTTCACCCTGCAGCAGCTGCGCGAGTACGACGGTGTGCAGAACCCGCGCATCCTCATGGCAGTCAATACCAAGGTCTTCGACGTGACCAGCGGCAAAAAGTTTTACGGACGCGGTAAGGAGAGCCCTCACACCCTCATTCAGCGGTGTTTTTTAACTTCAGCAGTGGAAAAGGTAGTATCCAGTAAGCAAAGTCTACAAAAGCTTACGTACTATGGAATACGTACTAATAACTACTGGATAGTTACTAGTGACTAATAAACAAGTATTAGCACCTTATTAATGTTCTCGGTAGCACTTTATTTTGCAGTTTCCCTCTTACACGTTACTATAGCAGTAACAGTACATTATGCTTAATTACAAGAAACTAGCCACAAACCTATAGTAAGTATATGTGGTTTATTAATAGTTCTCAGTACTTATTTGTATGACTACACTATAACAAGGACATCTTAAAATGAAGTAACTTTTTTTTATACTGAAACTGTAAGTACCCTGCAACAATTGAAATGCATACTAGTCTGCATACTTTAGCCCTTTCTAACTAGTAGTAATGGAATAGTTACGTTACAACTGGATACTAGTAATTATTCCAGCAGTGACTAGCATCTGTTGAATAAGTACTAGTGACTAATTGTATAGATACTAACCAATAATGAAGTACTAACATCTAATGAGTAGTTACTAGTGAAATAGTGAAGGATACAATCAGATTACTGGTAACGCTTTATTATGTTGTCCTTGTTACACTTTACATGTAGTTGCTGTAATAATAATAATAAATTATGCTTAATTTTAAGCAGCTAAACCTATAGTAAGAGCATGTTGCTAATTAATATTACTCGTAATAAATAGTACAAAGTAACACAAGCAGATACTAGTTAGTTTTAAGAAACAACAGCTTGCCATAGGAGAATAGCTTGTGTGGTAACCAAATTATACTTGTCAATACTCTGGTCAGAGGAAAGCTAATACTGGTAAACACTGTTCAAGGTAAAGTCACACAAAGCCGCTTTCTCCCACAAACCCCTGCTGTGATGATGCATGGGGTGGTCTGATCTCTTATCAGAGTTTGCCAACCTCTTGACGGGCTCTTTGTCTTATTCATAACTGCGGTTAGCTTTCTCTCACTCTGTTTTGCCATGGTGAACTCTTTCCCAGACATCAACCTGTCATGTCAGTGCATTTTTGAATGAGAGCCATGTGTGACGTGGACATACGGGGTGAGAGCTATGTGCTGGCACACCTGTCAGGTATGTACTGTACAGTTACAGCTGTACCATGCAATAATCGATATGCTTATTTTAAACGCGTAACGCTAACAGCTTGATTTGCTATGATGGATATTAGGTCAGCTAAGTTTAGCAGTGGCCTTGGTTAAGAAATCAAGCACTGAGCTTCATTCCTTCCTCCCTCCCCTGCAGAGAAATGCTTGTTTCTTTCCCCTGTGCTTTAAGAGCGGTTTACAGGCTTTCAGCTGCTGTGCAGAACAGCTGTTTGCTACACAGAATACTTGAAATATTTGCTCTTTTGTCTGTCTGGAGTCTATATTTGGAGACCAGGTCAGAAGTGAAACCGAGAATGCACATAAAACTACCAGGATTGCCACAGCCTTTGATTGCATTTACCAAGTTTTGATTCACAGTCCAAACTAGAGCCTCTGATTGGGCCTCACATCTCCCTCTGCTATATTTGTATATGAGATATGTTATCTGACCATCTGTGGTGTTTATGGGGGAGTGCAGGGCGTTCAAGGTGTGTTGTCAGCAGTAGACCAGACTCTGACCCGTGCGTCATTCGTTTAGACACCTGTAGTCCCGTGTGGCATCTTGCAGCATTTCACCCAGACAGAATATGAGATCAGTTTTATTTACCTGTTGCTGCATTCATTTATAACCCCATGAGACTATAGCAGAGGTTTGTACTTTGTAGGGAGACGTGGTGTCTTATCACTTGACCATAGGGTAGCTTGCTTTTTGGTCAATGTTTAGCTGGACCTGCTTGTTTCTTCTAAGACTATTATTGCTCAACTGCTGAAAAAAAAGAGGTAGTGTGTGTGAGCTAACTGGCAGTTGCACATGGAGATCAGATGATGAACCAAAAGCAAGTATCAAACGATGGCCTTCTGATTGCCCCTACTATTGCCTTCTGTTCTGAATAAACCTAAATGACTGAAGCTCAGTCTCTCTGTCAAGAAAGAGAACAGAAGAATCTACACATGCCAGAGCAGCCTAGTCATCATCAGGCTTGATCTGGAAGGCTTTTGGCAGTCATACTATTTATGAATCATGGATTCTAGTTCCTGTTCAAGAGGTTATAGAGTAAAACTCTGAATGCAGTAAGTATCAGTGATGTGTCTGTCCTCTTGTCATCTCCATTTATCACATCTATTCATTTGTTTGTCTTGATAGGTGACTGAAGTTCATCAGTCTGTTGTGCTCATTTGTCATGTTTCAGGTTTGGGAGGAAAGGTGAGACCTGAGCTGCAGTTGATTCTTGTTGGTGTGGTATAGTGTATTGTCACATTCTAGGGCTGGACGATATGGTCAAAATTGATATCACGATATATTTCTTAATTTCGGTCGATACGATATAATTCCGATATCGATATGAACACTGTTTATCTGAAATAAAAATCTTTTGTAACATTATAAATGCCTTTATCATCACTTTTGATCAATTTTAAGCATCCTTGCTAAATAAAAGTATTAATTTCTATAATTTCTTTCCCCAAAAAATAATAAAAATTATACTGAATGGAATAGTGTATAATGTTACAAAAGCTTTTTATTTCAGATAAATGCTTATCTTTGGATCTTTATATATTCATCAAAGAATCCTGAAAAAAAAAATGTACTCAACTGTTTTAAATATTGATAATCAGCAAATCAGTATATTAGAATGATTTCTGAAGGATCATGTGACACTGAAGACTGGAGTAATGATGCTGAAAATTTAGCTATGTATGATCACAGGAATAAATTACATTTTAAAATCTATTCAAATAGAAAGCAATTTTAAATAGTAAAAATATTTCAACATTTTACTGTTTTTGCTGTACTTTGGATCAAATAAATGCAGCCTTGGTGAGCAGAAGAGAATTCTTAAAAAAACAAAAAAACATTAAAAATCTTACTGTTCAAAAACTTTTGACTGGTAGTGTAGGCTGATTATTCTTATAGATTGAAACAAATGTGCTTCAGCCAGAAAAAAAGGGTATGAAAAGTGCTCCGAGTCACTGCAGAAAACAAAAA
>NW_015548239.1:456978-473781 GCF_001515605.1 Sinocyclocheilus anshuiensis | reverse complement strand
ATATCGAAATATCGGAAATGTGTTTAAAAATCATATCACCGTTATTGAAAAAAATTATATCGCGATACATATTGATATTGAATTATTGTCCAGCCCTATCACATTCATTTCCTTACTCGGTGCTGTGTGTTCACAGAATCTCTCACAGCTGTTTTGGAGTAGCTGTTTGTTTACCTGCATTTCTCTGGTTTGCCTGAGCGGCTCCATTCATCTCAGCTGTTTGGTTGTTTTTGAGACGACACTCCAGCTTGTCTGGGATTGTCTGAGCCACTGACTCCACAACTGTTTTCTTTTAGTAGGTTCACAGCAGAGTTTTGTTTTGATTGCATTTCAGCTGGGTTCTTCCAACTTTTATCAGGCGAAGGATTTTTTGCATAAAATTATTTATATTATAAATTATTATTATTAATACTACTGCTTAAAATAATAATAGTAGTGATGATAATTAATACTAATTATTGTTAGTTGTAATTGTTAATTATTGTTTATTCATTATTATAAAGAATTATATAAGTGCTGTAGAGCTGGGCAAAAAATCGAATGCGATTTTCATGCGAATCTCGTCAGTAAAGCCGCTTCTGGTGATTAGTAGTAAATCTCCAGCACGTGCATTCAGATGGAGCGGCATTTACTACACAGAGCCGTAGTTCACTGACAAGCTACACAAAATCACGTTCAAAATCGCAGGCGATCTGAATGCACGTGCTGGAGATTTACTACTAATCACCATCTTTACTGACGAGATGCGCATGAAAATCGCATTCGATTTTTTGCACAGCCCTAAAGTGCTGTTATTATTTTAAACACTTTGCATACTTTACCTTCATTATTTTACTTTAGACAATAATTATTAAAAGTTAATTTATTTTTTATTTAATTTAACTTTTTTAAAATTTTAATATTTGGGAAATGTGGGAAGGACATTTAGGTTAATTTTAACTTCAGTTGAAGTTAAATTATGTTTTGTTTAATGCATAGTTGCTGTTGTTGTTTTAATTTCACTAATTTATTAGATCAGACAATAATTGATTAATACCTGGCAATATTGTATTTTCAGTTCTGGTTCCTACATCTATGATGTGCAGAAGTTCCTACATTTGTATTGCTGACCTTAATGCTCACAATATGTCTGTTGTTCCAGAGGGCCCCTACGGGATCTTTGCGGGACGTGATGCTTCTCGGGGTTTGGCAACATTCTGCCTGGAGAAGGATGCATTACGAGATGAGTACGATGATCTTTCAGACCTGAATGCTGTACAGATGGAAAGTGTTCGAGAATGGGAGATGCAGTTCATGGGTAAGCAGGAGAATTCTACTTTGAGTTCAGAAAGGAAATGCATAATATGCCCAAAAAAATCTAACAGTGTCTGAAAGATTTCCCCCGGTTTCACAGACGAGGCTTAAGCCTAGTCCCAGACTTAAAAGCATGTCTGAGCTGTTTTAACTGAAAGAAACTTGCACTAACATATCTTAAAATATATCAGTGCCATTGTTTTGTCTCAAGATGCACACCAGTAATGTTTTTTTCTAAGGAACGTTTCTAAAAGATACTTAAATGTCCTAATTGAACTATGGCCTAAACCTGGCTTAGTCAGAGGTAGGGATGTAACGGTATGAAAATTTCTAATCACGATTATAGTGACCAAAATGATCACGGTTATCGGTATTATCACGGTATTGTTAAAATGTGCTGGAAATGTTCAAAAAGTACTGACACACAAATCATTTCACCAAGTTTTACATTTAAAATCAACAAACAACAAATAAAATGAGTTTTTGTTTGCATAACTAAAACAATAACATTGCCAATGATGTCTGGATTTTAAACAAACATGCAAAAAAATAAGAAATCAGGAAGGGGGCCAACACTTTTTCACACCACTGTATATATATATTTTTTTTTTTTCAATGGCTGTCAAAGGCGACAGTGTTGTTTTTATAATATAGTTTTTATTCATATTTTGAATTTGCCTTTTTTATATTTTTCTGTTTTTGCTTGAAATAATTTTGATATGTGCTAATTTTTATTAGGTTTAGGTAAAATTAGTACTTCAAATTAAATTATTTTCGTTAGTTGGCAAAGCTACATTTCTAATTTTCTTTTTTAACTTTTCATTTAATATTTATTAATATTTATTTTATTTTATTTAAAGCTGCAGTCCGTAACTATTTTTGGTTAAAAATGATCTGATGTGATATGAGCTAACCGATCTTTAGATTTAATCACCATTGGTAGCGAGATTTATGGTAATGCTTATTTCCTCAGTTGGTCAGAACAAACGTGGCAGACTTGTTGCTTGTTCAGATGACAATATCCAGTGAAAATTCTTATTTGGGTCATATTCCAAGACGTAGGCTAGAATCTGTGATTGCGAAGTACAGTAAATATCTGCCACACATACTCTTCAGAACATTAGATTCATCCGCGCTGGAGCCGTGTCGACTCACAACCCACGCAAGCTAGATAATTACGCACCCAGCTGCAATTCCAGGTTTTCAAACAGAGATGGCGACAAAGAGGCAAAACTTACGGACTGCAGCTTTAAGCTTTATTTCAAATAACAAAAAAATGCTTTTTAACAGTTTTAGTTTTGTTTTAGTTAAAAATAACACTGCTGGAGAAAGATGGTCTTTGCAGCCAGATGATGTTTTACAGCCAAAAGAGGCTAATAGGTCCATGCTAACTTCTCCCTGGTTGTTACTACCAAAGTTCAATGTCCAAATAAGAGTCCTTCCAAAAGTTTGTGCACAAGATAAATATACACACAATATGCATGACCAAGAAATAACATAAATGCAATTTAATTTTAAAATTGTTTTATTCATTCTTTTTCCAATTGTTCCTCTCTCTCAGAGAAATATGACTACGTTGGTCGTTTGTTGAAGCCGGGAGATGAGCCGTCTGAGTACACAGATGAAGAGGACATGAAGGATCATCAAAAACACGAATGATCTGCTGATACATCACAGCAGCTGAAGGCCAGGACTGAGAAGGCCACCATCCAGAATAGTTAACCCCAGCAAGAAAACCCCCTCAGATCTGCCCTTTACCTTGGTTGTACCGTGTCCCCACTACTGCTCCACCACAGAGATAAACGCGTCTGTCTAAAAGCCCCCTGCTGTTCTGACTGTTCTTCTACCAAAACAGACCAATAGCCTGTCAGAGTTTCCTGTACTCTTCTTGTCTGTTCTTGATACCTTCTCCTTAATCCAGCTCCTTGCCCCCTCAATCTTCCTGTCCTACCTAAGCATTCAATTTATACCATAAATACCATCAAACACTACTTTATACCATAAACCACCAGTCCTGCACCCTAAATCATCAGTCATACAGTCTAAACCCTAAACCCTACAGTCCAATGGAAAGTGAAACGCACCTGAGGCTTTTATAGCATCCTGCACATTTGCGTGTTCAGACTTGGACTGACAATGTGGAGAGATAAATAAAAAGGAGGAAGGACAAAACACTGAATACACACATACACACTCACTTAATTTTCATTGGGGACTTCACTGTTCATGACTTCAAAGGTCACACACATAGAACGGGGCAGATGCCTGGAGTTCAGTACACAACAGGTTAAAAAACGCAACTGGGGTCTCTTTTCATTAAGAGAAGAGACCCCCCCCCCATTTAAGTGATATTTTTTGTTGTTGTTTTTGTGCGTGTGATTATTGTACCACAACACAGATCTCATATACTTCTCAAGCATTTAAATCTCATGCTTATTCGTCGACTGAGAACGTTGTCATTTTAAATCAAAGTATGTCGAATGAATATGGTAACCAATCCAAAAGCCAGATTGTCTGCCATCAGCCAATCAGTCCAAAGGTTGGGAGGGTCTGGGGTGAGTGGGTGCTCTTAGCAATTTTTGTATTGTGTGCACCACTAGTGTGTAGCGATTTTTGTCACAATGTGATTGTAAATCATTCGGGATGGGAAATGTTTGTGGGGCAGAGGGTATCCGTTAGCATTCTCGCCATAAAACTGTTGTTTTATTTGAACTGTGTAAATCTGAACAGCTGGTTGGGATGCAAAGGGAAGATCAGTTCGGTAGTATAAGCTTGTCTGCTCATCGGTCAACAGAACTCTCCTTTCCCCTGTTAATGAAACAGTCAGCATAGTTATTGTGCCTTATTTCCATTTAATTCTACTTCAGAATAGTCAAGAGATGTAGAAAGATACAGGCATGAAAACTAGAGGGAGAAAACGCAAAGATAAAACATGTTCTGCTCTGCCCTTTCCACAATATATACTCTTAGGAGGTTTTTCAAAAGCCAAGGCATCTTTCCCCTCCATTTCCTCACAGTTCGTATGATGAGGTGTGCTCGTGTCTGTGAGCGGATTCCACACAAGAGGCTCGACCACCATTATCGTGACCTTGTATATAGACTTTATGAGCTATTTCAGTGTTACTGCCATATCTGCGCTGTTATTAAACTCCATGCACTGCTGTGTTGTGCTGGCCAAAAGATCCATTGCTCTTTCTCTGTTTCCATCTCTTTTTCCCCTCTTTTTTTTTGTTTTTGTTTTCTCTGCTGAATTTATTTTTAATTGTGGGTAATTTTCAAATCCACCGTTAGGTGTTATGTTTTGTTCTTCTTCTGGAGAGGGGAACTATGAGTTTGGAAGAATATTTTGTCTTTGCTGAGGGGAGGGGGATGAGGCAAAATTCCAAAATTGTGGATTCTGTAAATATGTGTATCATTTTATTAAAGCATGTGCAGCAAACAGTGAGGTAATGCTGGCTCTCACGTCATGTATTTAAATGGAGTTTGCAAGGATGTGTGTGTGTGTGTGTGCTGGGTAGCGGGGAGGACGTGAACGTGTTGTTGCAGAAATAAATACATTTGGTTAATAACTACTGTTATCTTCTGCCCATCTGTTGTGTCATCTTAAGTGCAAAAATAGGCATTGTCTCTCACAAAGGGTATTATTAAAAAAAACAAACTATAAAAGTTGAAGCGGGGACTAACTTCTGAAATGTAAGATGTGTTGAGAAACCACTAGGCTAATTTGTTTACTAAATTTACCTCTATGGATCGTGTCATTCTACCAGTTTTTATTGGGAGTTTTGGACTAGTTAAAAGTTTGTACTTCCATACAGCATTTAGCTGTGAATGATGTGAAGGAATAAGGGAGGAAATTTGTGGTTGGTTGAGGTATTTGTCATGTTCCAGTTATAAATACTGAGAGTGCATATGCAAAAATGTAGCATAGAGTAATAGCAATAGTTTGTCCAGATAATTTTTATTGACTTGCAGACTTATAATTTTAAGCATGATATATCAGTGTGAAATGTCACACGATCTTATTAGAGCTGAAAACAATTTACTCAAGGTAATTTATCAATAATGTGCGCCTCGCACCCCATTTACACAATCAGCAATGAAACTGATTTAGTTTACAGTTTCACAGCTCAGACTATGTAATTCAGCCCTCCCAGTTATGAACTTTGTATCTTAAAAAAATGAATATGTCTGTGTTGGTTTTAAATATTTATTTTTTATAAAGGGGTGGGCTACATCAGACTTTGCTCAGACTTTTGATACCCATTGCTAATGCTATGTTAGTAGTGTTGTCTTCTCACTATAAATAATCACTTCCTGGAAGATGATTTCATTAAGGACTTCATTTATATTTATTTTGTTTATTAAACAAAAATGACAAAACACAACAGCATAGAGATTGAAATAGTTCGCCATTAACCGCCAGATGTCACTGAATCCCTAATGGTCCTCTGAGGTATGTACCGGTGATGGGATGTCCGAGTCATTTCCGCGAATCGGTTCTTGCCTACAGTTCGGTTCAAAATTCCAGCGATTCTTCCAGCGTGTCAAAGTACCTGCTCTGAAGCGTTCCAGTAAAGCCATATGTAGGCACTTATGTATCTTATTATGTGTATTTTGGTTTTCAGTCAAATGGGTCAGTCGGAGCCGCTTGGACCGATTCAGTCGTGAATTAATCGTTCAAACTGTGAACTGGTTTTTCAAATTAACCGAAAGGATTCGACTTAAAAGAACACTAGGTTCAGAAATCGGACATTGCTATGCAGAACATGGGCATAGCGTGATTCTTTCGAATTTCATTTCGCGAACGCTGCTTCTTTTGCATGAGATGTGTCGAATTTGCAGTAGAATTGTCTAGAACAGGACTGCATTTAAGACAGGCGTTTTTTTGTTGGGTAAGTTTGGTTTTCTTGAACTTTATAAACACTACAGTGCTTAAACATAGAGTTGTGGAAGCAGGTTTTAGATTCTGCATATGTCGATATCTTGCAGCTTTATACAAAATATCTGCGATCCACTCGTGTTATTTTGACAACACTGTGGTCAATGCGTTATCATCGTGTATATCTGTAGTGCATGTTCTCGTGGGGAGATTGCATGAATGATTTTGTGGTTGGTTACACAATACATTGTTTCACTGTGACCGGCCGGTTGTGTGAAAGTGTGTGAACCACGGGTTCAGATGAACCAATTTGAGAGGGAAAATGCATACAGGTTGGTAATATAAATATAAAATGCATAAATGCTTAAAATGTTCTTTTTTGGGTTAGTCTAGACAAGAATTTGATGATGCCTTCAGCTCTGGTGTATTTTCAGTCGTCCATATTTTTTAAAGCGTTAACGGAACATAAGATGTTTTATAGCATTTTCTGTACTTGTCTTTATGATTTTTTTTTCTCAGAAAAGGTACTGCACAGGGTAAGTGGTTAAAGTGTAAAATCAAGGATTTTCGGATCTTCTAACAATAACTTCTAATATTTTGATATTTCACATTCACTTGTCAAGAGGGTCTGACAGTTGAGTTCCATTATACTGTAAGTTGGAGCTGATGGTGAGCTTGACTTTAACAGTAGGGACGTTTCTCACCATGGCTGAGCATTTATCCCAGAGTGAACTGGACTATCCTTTTAAGCTCTTGGAATATTTCAATGGATTCAGGATCTCCAAGGTTTGTGTTTTATTCTATATCTCTGTGAGACTCATACTGAATTCCTTATAGTCTCAATAATTTAGTTGTTATCAAAATGAGTGCATGAATATCAATCAGTACTTCTGTGCTACTTCCTATGTGATGTGGAATCACCTCAGGTATGTTTAGCAGACCATTTTAACAATGTGTATACCACACATGACATTTATTGTTGGATTATGAGTAAATGTTTTATGTGAGAGCATCTATTATTTGTGGCATGTCCCCGCTTGTGTCTTATTTACCTCTGTGGCCACCAGGGCTGATTTTACCTCCAGCAGGACAGGCCTATAACTTATTAAACGCCACTGAGTCAAACACTGAGATGACTCAAGACTTTATCACACAAGACCCAGAAAGGATGCTGCATGAACTGTAGAATTCACTAGAATTCTTTTACAAAAACATCAAAATATTTGTCTTGTTTTCCAGATTTTTTAAAAGAAATAAAAATACTTCTATTCAGCAAGGATGTATTAAATTGATCAAACGTGACCGTGACAAATGTATAATTTTACAAAAGATTTCTATTTAAAATAAATACTGTTCTTTTGAACTTTCTATTTGTCAAAGAATCCTAAAAAATGTATCACTGTTTCAACAAAAATATGAAGCAGTATTAAAAATTGATAATGGGAAATGTTTATGGAGCACCGAATCAGCATATTAGAATGATTTCTAAAGAATCATGTGAGACTGAAGACTGGAGTAATGGCTGCTGAAAATTCGGCTCACAGAAATAAATTACATTGAATAATATCTAAAAACAGGAAACTTTTTTTTGTAATAATATATCACAATATTACTTCAACTTTGGGTTTTTCCTGGGGAAATATAGTGGCTGCAGTATTAGTCCAAAAAAATCACACCGCAAAAGTCTTATTTAGTCATAGTATATCAGTAATCAAAATGTTGCCTTGTTGTCTAATTAAAATATCCTAACAAGAAGGAAAACAAGAGAGAGAATTGCATAATTTTTGTGAAAATGACTGATATGAAATGCAAACATATTCATTCAATTAGAAAATGCATTAAATGTTTTTGCAGCTTAAGATGCATTTTACCCTTTAAAAGACATGACAAACACATAAATAACATAAGATGTTCTCACTGACATTTTTATTTAAATTTCCTGAATCCCTGCTCTCCTCCAGGCAATATTTTCAGCTTGTGAATTAGGGGTGTTTGACCTTCTCCTCCAATCCCAAAAGCCCATGAGTGCAGTTGAAGTGGCACAGAAGCTTGGCACCAGTGAAGATGGTATAGAGCGTTTACTGGATGTTCTGGTTGCCATTGAGATTGTGGACGTGGAAGTGGTACAGGGTACAGGTGAGCTGCTAAACTATTTTATATTCCTATAAATATATATATTATATTCCACAAATATCTGGAAGTTACCTTGATTGCTCTGTAATGTAAAGGCGATAAATGTCAAAATCTGTTTGTTCATAAAATCATCTATCTATTGTGTCTAGGTTATTATTAAACTATTCACCAAGTCTCCAAACTTTTACTCTTGTTTTCTATCGTAGCTTTTTACAGCAGTACAGATGTTGCTAATCTATACCTGGCCAAGACTAGCCCAAAATCTCTACATGATCTGATCATTTATAACTCTCAGACCATCTACCCACTCTGGAACAATCTGGTAGACGCTGTTAGGTAGGCATCACTGTTTTCATCATCCATTAATGTCTGAGAAACACTTTAAAATCCTTCTTCTGTGATAAATGTTTGATTGTAGTGATTTTCAGACACATCAGGATTTGTGATCAATGAAAAAGAAAAGCCTGACCTTCTTAAAACTAAACAGTTTAGAAATCATATGTATTTATTGGGTAAAAAAAAAAACAGTATAATCAATATATCTGAAAACCTTTCAGGGAAGGAAAGAACCAGAATGAGAAAACTTTTGGCCTCCCATCTGAAGAGATCTTCTCTGCCATATACAGGTTTGTGTGATCAGTTATAATAGCAGTACCGTTTGGGTGAATGTTTTTGTTGTCCCTAGACGTCACTAGATTAAAAGTCCTTTCTTTGACTCCAGTGTTGCAGTCTTAAGCGCTTAGCTTTTGGTGCTGTGTAATTCTAGGTCATGGATTTTAAACCAATTCAAATTTGAGGCTTTATGACCGGCCCTTCCCACGTCTGGAGGGGTGGTGTGTGTGCTATAGTGTGTATGTGATCGTGAAAGAATGACTTGTGTTATTGTATGTGTGTTTTGGAATCTTTGGGGTTTTTGTGATGATGATGATGATGATGTGTGTGTGTGTGTGTGTGTGAACGCATCTCACGCTCTAGTAATTTCGGTGCATGGGATTATGTGGAGATGTGAATTCATTTTTGTTAATAATAACAATTTTATTAAATGTATACCCATAATGTTTTTTATTATTAGGGTAAGTTTGTATGTTATCAAGGAGTACAAATAAGTGTAATTTTTGCCTGAATTCATGAGGAAAAGATCTTTATGTTGACACCAGTGTGCATGTTTTGCTTATGCTTAACCAAAAATCTGATATTCATTCATTTTTTACCAAAAATCTGATATTCATGTGCCGATGTTATTCATAATACCTTTAGCATTGTGTTTCTCCTGGAGAAATGTAGTGCATGTAGTTTTAGTCCAAAAATGGCACAGAAAAAAATCCTACTCAAAAATATCAGTAATTAAAATCTTTGTATTGTTTTCCAGATTTTTATTGTCAAGAAATTAATACTTTTATTTAACAAAGATGCTTTAAAATGATCAAAAGTGACCGTAAACCATTCAAACTGAAATCTATCTGTTGACACTGGTGGCAATGTTTTGTTTCAGGTCAGAAGAGGAGATGCTGAAATTCATGGGACTGATGAACTCTACGTGGGTCATTGACGGCCATGACATAGTGACAGCTTTCGATCTTACTAACTTCAAGACCGTCATAGATCTGGGAGGTGAGTATAAATGTTGTTTTGACTCTTTCCTTACGAAATATGAATTGAATTATTTGAGCTAAAAATAAAAAGCTCATAATTGTAGAAAAAAATTTTTCTACAAAATGTGCAAGTAGTAGATTTGCAAGTTATGTTATTTTGAGATGCTTTGCAGGCTGCTCTGGTGCATTAGCGCGAGAGTTGGCTAAAGAGTATCCTTCCTCCACTGTCACGGTGCTGGATCTCCCAGCTGTGGTCCAGACTGCTCAGCAGCATTTCGCCCAGCAAGACGACACCATCTGTTTTCAAGAGGGTGCGTAATGACGCATCGTAACATTGTTAATGGTTTGCATTTGACCGATTCTCTTTCCTTCTGAACTTGTCGAAAACAACAAGCAGTCTAATGGCTGCCCTGACCACAGAATATTTTAAGTTTTTAGTGTTATTATAGTTAATGAAACCTGAAATAGAAACTTTTTTATTAACTAAAATATAATTAAAAACTAAAATAACTGGGAAAGAGTCAAACTAAAATACTCAAAAATGGCCTCAAATTAATGTTTTAGTTTCTTATAAATAATATATCATAAAACCATCTGTATTAAACATGAACACATTAAACACTTGATGGCAATAACACTGCTGATAAATTCAGTGCTGTTAGGCATTTTTTTATTATACCAGTTACAGTAGCACATTAACTAAGAGAATTAAATAAACAGAAACTGGTAAACACTGTAATAAATAAATAAACTACCTTTCAAAAGTTTGGGGTCAGTAAGTTTTTTTTGTTTGTTTGTTTTTTCAAAAGATAATTTTATTCAGCAAGGATGCATTATTAGACTTATACATTGCAATAGATTTTTATTTATAACATTTATACTTATTTACAACTTATTTATATTTATCTGAACTCACACAGGCTCATGTCATGTGACACTAAAGACTGGAGTAATGCTGAAAATTCAGCTTTGCCATCACAGGAATAAATTACATTTTAAAATAGATTAAAATGGAAATTTTATTTGAAATTGTAATATTTCACAATATCACTGTTTTACTTTTTGATCAAATAAATGCAGCCTTGGTGAGCATAGGTGTCTTCTTTCAATAACATTAGAAAATCTTACCAACCCCAAACTTTTCAACGGCAGTATAAAACTAACAATGACGTGCATGATGATATATAAGTTAAATGAAATAAGATAAAAACAAATTTGAAAATTCGTAATGGCATTTCTGATCTTTAAAGCAATTAGGTATATGTCGTTTTGTATTTGTAGGGGACTTTTTTGAAGGAGAAATCCCTCCTGCAGATTTATACATTCTGGCCCGGATCATTCATGACTGGAAGGAGGAAAAAAATCTCAAACTACTGAAGAAGATTCATACAGCATGTCATCCAGGTGAGAAAAGATGTCATTACCTGGTCAATAATATTAATAAGTGGCCCTAAAATGATAGCTTTCAAAGCATCTGACTTGCCCTTTTATCTTTGTCATCTCTTTCTAGGTGGAGGCGTTCTGATCGCAGAGGCACTGTTGTTTGAGAACAGCCGTGGTCCAACTATGGTTCAGATGTTTTCTCTGAACATGCTGGTGCAGACAGAAGGGAAAGAGCATCCACCCTCTCATTATACACATCTGCTCACCGAAGCAGGATTCAGAGATGTGCAGGTCTGTCGGACCGGAAAATCATACGATGCTATTTTGGCACTCAAATGAATATGCACAAGTGTATTAATGTAATCATTGTTAGTAATCAGAACCCTTCTGCCTTATCTGCAGACAGTCAGTAATCATATTCATGCACATGTCAGACATCTGTTGTTCCACCTTGGCCTCGTTTGTAAAGTAATAAAGCAGTTTTTTTCTCAAACACAGAGTGAGCCCACTCCTGATCCTTACGATTCCTTCAAAAGACCAATTTTAGTACAAATTAGGTTTAGTTATTTGTGAGTTTGACTCCTGAGGCCTACCAGATGTAGTCTGAGAAGGGGTGGGATAAAGAGCTGTTTTGGATTGGCCGGTGGTGTCAAAATAAGCTCCTCCCTCTATCCCGTCTTGCGTATCTATGCACTGTCGTCTTGACATATGGTTAAGTGTGACCCCTAGTGGTTATTTGTTGAACTAACAGAAAAAAACATTCTACTAAAAATGTACACAAAATCCATACATAAAATAGCAGTAGTTGATTTTTAGCTAAAGAAAGTCTGAATATCAACTCCTGGCCTCATTCCATTTCAACAATACGATTTTTGTATCAAATAGTCCTAATACAATTAATTTACCATCCTTCTATAGAAAAAATGCCTCTTAATTTTTTCGTTTATTATTTGTTTGTTTTTTTGTGAAAACCTTGCACCACCCGTGATGTTGTGCCACACATTTATACTTGTCCACTGAAAAAAATCAAATAAAAGGAAACAATGACCAAAGTATTTTGTTGTGAAGTGATCTCAATGTGATTTCCATCTTTGGTATTTTGTACCTTTCATCAAAAGTGCAAGATGTTCATGATGCATCTCACCTGCTTACAAACAAGTAAACAACTCAAATGGATTCGTAATTTCGTAACTGAGATTATTTAGACTGGACTGATATTTAAAATGCATTACATATTTGAACCTACTTCTGATTAGTAGTTGTGATCCATCCTCTGCACTTCAATAACTGTCTGGTTCAGCTCAGATACCAAATCTGACCTCGGAAGACTACAGAGGGTAGTCCGGACTGCTGAGCGAATCATTGGTACAACCCTCCCTTCTCTCCAAGAACTGTACTTATCCAGAGTGAGCAAAAGGGCTGGCAGAATCACTCTGGACCCCTCACATCCAGCACACTCCCTCTTTGAACTGTTGCCATCTGGTCGACGCTACAGAGCACTGAGCACCAGAACGACCAGACACAGGAACAGTTTCTTCTCTCAGGCAATCCATCTCATGAACACTTAACAATAACTGTGGAACACACACTATTTATTCACTCATACACTTATTTATCTAACACACATACTCAGTCTACACCTCAAATTTGCACATAATATACAGTACCTGTACATACAACGGTCTATTGTAATATACCTGCACATACAATTGTCGATTTTTATATTTTTATTCCTTATTTACTTGTTTAATTTTTTATTATCTGTGTTTTTTTGTTCTGTCACTGTCATTCTGTTACACTGTGGAAGCTTCTGTCACGAAAACAAATTCCTCGTATGTGTAAACATATCTGGCCAGGGACGGATTAACGCACGGGCCTACTGGGCACGTGCCCAGGGCACTAGACCAGAGGGGGGCCCAGCCGAAATACTGCTCCTCCAGGAACGCGATTTCAACCATGCCCCCTCAGGATTTTAAGCAAAGTGTATTTTGAATGCAGCTTCCAAAAGACAAAAAATGGCAGAATAATATTTTTTTTATATTTGATACGATCACACCAGTGTCATTAGAACGTTTAGTGTAGCACAACATCAGCTGCCAAATTCAAATCTGCATTCGCGTTTTAGCTGGTGCAGACCCAGACGCGCATTATAACCAATCACACACGATTCTGTTGAGCTTATGAATGCAATGGCCAATCAGAGGCGTTCAGATGAGTCATCGCTGAAAAGCCCGTGTTTTGTTCAGTGCGCGCGCTCGCTGACGCCGACTGAATTCTGCTCTCTGGCGAATTCTCACATCAGAAACAAAGTGCAGATGTGTGTACGATGTAAGTAAGAGATTCATTTCACAGTGTAAATAGCTTCAGCGATTATAACGGGAGTTTTTGAGCGTGCTTGAACTCTGGCTTGACTAAAATCAATGATAATGTTCTTTGATAATGCAAATATTCTTTGCTCTCTTTATGGACAATGAAAGTGTTATAATTAGTAACTTACAATGTTGTTATTAAATTTTTGTTAAATACAAAGTCAGTCGTATTAAAAATATTTTAGGACGTGACACCCATATCGGGTACAAGTTAAAAGACGGGTTTTATGCATAGGCTAGTTAATAGAAAATATTTTAGGACGTGACACCCATATCGGGTACAAGTTAAAAGACGGGTTTTATGTATAGGCTAGTTAATAGATTACACTAATATTAGGCTACTTTTCCCATAGCCCATTATAGATAAACTAACATGATCTATAAAGGTGCGAAATGTATTTATTTATATTTGAGAATCGTGATATTTTATCATAAATTTAACATGTTTGGGAACGTTTCAAATAAAAAAGGAACGCAATTTCAACCGAGGGGGGCCTTTAATCGGTCTATGCCCAGGGCACTGCTGCGTCATAATCCGTCCCTGTACCTGGCAATAAAGCTCATTCTGATTCTGATTCTGATTCTGATGACATAATATTAAATCTTTATTTACAGAGGTTTCCTAGTGATTCATATTAAACAATGAGTAGGTTTTAGCCGGAGCTTTACAAAACAAATCCCTGTCATCGTCTCCAAAACAGATGTGGATATCATGGAAATCATAATGATAATCCTCTTTTCGTGCGTGAGCGCACTAGCTCCCCCTGCAGGTGGATGAGGAACAGCAGCGGCGCGCATACGTAAACTGGGGACGAATTTACTTTTTATAAAAAGTGGGGGGGACATGTCCCCCGCGTCCCCCGCATAATCTACGCCCCTGTGTGTGTGTGTGTGTGTGTACCTGTTTTTCTATTCTGGTGGGGACTCGCACCTGAATACACACAGACTCATGGGGACTCATGTCACGGTGGGGACCTAAATTGTGGTCCACACGGGTAAACACGCTAATAAATCACACAGAATGAAGTTTTTTTTAAATCTGAAAATGCACAAAGTTTTCTGTGAGGGGTAGGTTTAGGGGTAGGGTTGGTGTAGGGCAATAGAAAATACGGTCTGTACAGTAGAAAAACCATTACGCCTATGGAGAGTCCCCACAAGGATAGTGCACCAGACTGTGTGTGTGTGTGTGGAGGAGAGGCGGCGACTAAAACGCTGAGCAAGCGCCACATAGAAACGCCAGCGCAGGATCAGCAAGACCTTCTTATGTAGGTACACTACATTTTCTTGCTGTGCTGTAGCATATATGTTTTACAGGCAGGGACGTTCAAGTGCTTGCCAGGATTTCCGCGAGCTCTTTATGCAGATGGTCCGGTGCAAATGTAGCACGTCATTAAAATGGCGCCAAAAGATTAAGTTGAGCAGCAGCAGACGCTGCCCTAAATAAATGTTTACGTGCATTTGGCCTCTGTATTAATTTCTATGAGCGCCTGGTGTGGTTTGCTTTGATATTTGGTCGTTACTTTGAATCTGCTGGCCGTGCGTATGTGTGTGTGTCCAAAGCGTCATATGCGCGCGTCCTGGCCTGACTGTGCGACGTATCTTATTTAACCTAAAAGTTTTGGTGTTGAACCGGCAAATGTCATCAAACGCATGCCCATGTTTTGCAGTTTCAGTGTATAACGTTATATGAATTTGGTTATGTTTCAGAGGGGTGTTAGAAAATGTTCCCCGTGCCACGGTCTAGGTTGGTCCGGATTTCACCTCTGCCGCGTTGTTGGAAAAAGAGCGTTAGAAAATATTGAACTTTTCTTTGCGGTTTGCGTTAGAAGTTAAATCCGCCAAATGTATGTATTTGTGCAATAACATTTGTTTTCTGATCGACGAATGTAGCAACACTCGTCGTTATGTGAGATATGTTTCTTGGTACTATACGTTGATTTTTAAATATACCAAAGTGCAGCAAAACACTTGTAAAATTCATTTGGATTCAATGGGAAATAATAATAATAATAGGTTTGTTTCGAACTGGCATTGAAATGGACAGCTATGTGACGTCAAGGGGCGTGTTCTGTCAGTCGCGTCACATGGAACGCTTGCGCAGCGTGAGCTGCTGTTTATAAGAGTGAGACGTTAACATTTGGGCAGAATAATCGTGTTTTGTTTGTTTTTGTTTTTAATTGTAATGCAGTTGAAATTAGCAGATAGTTACGCGATTTTGAAGTTGTGTCTAAATTTATTTTAAACCTTATATTTTTGGTTAAATTCATTAAGTTTGGCAGATCTAATCCATTTTTTAAAATCTGTTTGCTTTGCTTAATTAGTCGCATAAATACAAATTTAAAACACGATTTCATTCTTTTGTTCGATTTAAGTCGTTAAATATTCGGTATATGATCAAAAAACATTATACATTATACAATGTGTGTGTATGACTTTCCAGGCATGCGTGCATTGCTCAGAAATTTGAGTTTGCTATTTTTCTTTTCTTTTTTTTTCTTTCTCAGATTTAATCAGATTTTAATTGAATATACAGATGAAGCGGCTAAGTTAATGGTGTGTACACATGACATATTAAGTATCTAGAACAAAATAACCAATTAATAGCATTAGAGCTGCTCCATTGCAGCGGCTTAGTACTGTAATCACGCGCTTTGCTGTGAACCACTGGGGGTATGCAGGGAACCACTCGCTATAAATCTACTAACTGTGATATTTTCAGAAATAGAAGTCGCGTTTTTTCATCTGAAACGTGCTGCGGTTTATATTCCAAAGCCACTCATATAATGCAGAAACACTCAAGCAAGCAAAACACGCGCAACGTGTGCACATATTTGTACTGATGCAGAATGAGAGGACAGTAGTACAACCTAGCGCATTTCACACAGGCTGTTAGTTTCACTTTCGCCAGAAAGTCGTGTATTGCCTAAGGTTGAAAATAAATGATGTTTATAGTGAATGCCCCTATAAGTGGTCTTATTTTTACGATTTAGTTTTAATCCAAATGATGCGCGTGCTAAGTGAGTGAACATCAAAGATCACACAACAGAAGTGCGCGCTCGCTCTCTCTCTCTCTCTCTCTGTCTCTCTGGCTCCCTACCATTAAGTAAGTTGTGCATTGTTTTACTTACTTGTTTTTTACATATCCGACCGAACT
>NW_015548239.1:402499-455946 GCF_001515605.1 Sinocyclocheilus anshuiensis | reverse complement strand
CGACTGGATTCGTCTGAAAGAAGAAAGACATATACACCTAGGATGGCTCTGGGGTGAGTAAAACAGCCTAATTGTAATTTTTGGGTGAACTAACCCTTTAAGGTGAAGTTTGTACATTTCACGAGCATTTCAGTCTGTCATTGGTCTATTCAACAGATAGTCCTGCCTTCAGACCCACGGGATTGGTTGCACCAATGTTATGTTGCGGTGCTCAACCAAACAGCAGTGGTTGGATAGCACCACGTTTTGGAGGAATCGGCGTACAAATTACTTATAAATTGATTCTGCATATTAAGCTCAAAAAGCAGGATTATATAAAGTTTAATATAAAGTATCTTAACGTAGTCTTTAAGTTGAGTTTGGCTTGTAAAGTCTTCTTTAACTCTGAATTTGCCTGTCTCTGCTGGCTTCAGTCAAGTTGTGGCTGGCTGGGGGAAAGCAGTGCACTCACCAGTCATCTCTGCAGGATCAGTTTTCAGGAATGTTCTGCTAATGTTTGATCAACCTCTGCAGATTTCTGCATCACTTGAAGGCCACGGCAGCTGACGATGAAGCGAAGCCGTGTCCCGAGCACCAGTGAGGACTCAGATAATGGAAGTAAGTAGACAGACACTTTATTTTCTAGTACCAAACTTGCCTCGAGTAATCTATATTACCCTTCTGGTAATACTGAAGTTGCATGTTCTTAAAGTCACCATGAAATCAAGATTGGACAATTCTTATTTTTGCAATATGTTTATTATAAATTATCTGTCCACATCATTCATATTATATTATAATTAATATATTATATATATTATAATTTTATTTATGTGTCACAAGCCCTCTCCTTCTGCAAAACTAATACTGCCATTTTTTGAAACTAATATAACTATTAATGCTGCTAATAACATGAAGTATCCCTCTTTCTCTGAATCTTCAGCACAAGATTCAGCAGTCTTACTGTCTCTTTCAGGTAACTCCACATCCTGGTCTCAGCATTCCAACTCCAAGCACATGAAACAGAATGGAAAAAGACCCTCAGAGGTACAAAGAAACGCTTCACCCTCAGAACCACCTCACATACGACCCTAACAGACTAAGATGATAATGTTGTAGATTAGGGGTGTGCGATATTGACAAAAAATAATATCTCGAGTAGGGATGTTTTGAATGGTTTTTGCAAAATACTCGATAATGTCAAATCGCACATCGTTAAAACAACAATTACGATATTATCGCAGACGATATATATCGCACACCTCTATTGTAGATATTTGTCACAAATCTTTTCATGCATATTCTGATAGTCACACCCCCTCTTTTCTTTCTCCTCCAGGTGTTCAGGACAGACCTGATCACTGCTATGAAGCTGCATGATTCATACCAGCTGAATCCAGAGGATTATTATGAGCTGGCAGATCCCTGGCGGCAGGAGTGGGAGAAAGGGGTTCAAGTCCCTGTTAGTCCCGACTCCATACCGCAGTGTACAGTGTGGTATGAGGTTTTTGTTTTTTTTACCTGTCAAACTATTCATCTTTAATGGATGCCATTGATTTAATCCTATTTTTCTTTTTTACCTGCAGCACTGTAGCTGAGAAATCCCCTGCTCCTCTGTTCATCAGGCCGAAGAAGCTGATTCGCTCATCTGAGTCATCGATGCTGGGATACGTGGGTATTCAGACGCTAGCTGATGGCATGTGTCGTTATGACCTGAATGAGGAGGACGTAGCTTGGATGCAGATTGCTAACGAGGAGTTCAGCAAGATGGGTGAGCAGATACAGTCTGGAGTTTTCATTTTACCCATTATGCACTCAAATTTCTTACACACTGTTGAAACAAATGTCACGTGTAGCTAACTGATTTGGTTGTAGGCATGCAACTCCTGGATGAGCTGACAATGGAGCGGGTCATGGAGCAGTTTGAGCACCGTTGCTATGACAACATGAGCCACGCCATGGAAACGGAGAAGGGGCTTGGCATCGAGTACGATGAAGACGTGGTGTGTGACGTTTGTCAGTCCCCTGATGGCGAGGACGGCAACGAAATGGTGTTCTGTGACAAGTGCAACATCTGTGTGCATCAGGTGTGTGTGTGTGTGTGTGTGTGTGTGTATGTGTTTGTGCACCTGAGTGTCTGAATGCATGTGCAAGCACATAATTATATAACAATGTACCTCCCCACAGGCATGTTATGGTATACTGAAGGTTCCTGAGGGCAGCTGGCTTTGTCGTACCTGTGCACTGGGCATCTTTCCCAAATGCCATCTGTGTCCTAAAAAAGGTGGGGCCATGAAACCCACTCGCAGTGGCACCAAGTGGGTCCACGTTAGCTGTGCTCTCTGGATACCAGAAGTAAGGATGCATGCAAGTCTTATAAAGTAATTTTGTTAAAGGGGTCATGAACTGGCTTTTTTATTATTTTATATTGTTTCACTTATGATGTCCGCATGTTTTTTACATTCAAAAATATCAAAATCAATAGGTAATAGGCTATTTTCTACCCTGGTTTTGAGGCCGGCTCAAGAAACGCTCTGTTTTTATGGGCGTGCCGCATTGAAGACTTGGAAGTAAATGCCCACTGCTATGATTGGATAATAACTTTGCATAGTAAACTACCTTCTGTGTGTCTGTTTGACAAGCTACGTCCTTCATAGTTGGAGCCTTCTGTGACTTTGGTTAGACACACACACATAATCAGGACATCAAGCTATCTCAAACAAAGCAATAGTGACACAGTACAAAATATTTTTTACTCACATGAGTGTGCTGCGCCATTCCCGTCAGATCCAATATAGACAGCACAGCATTGCTTTTTAATCTCAGTCTCTCTGAAAATCCAGCGTCGACCTGTGTCTTGTTTACAAAGGAATCCGAGGTGAAATGAAGCGAACAAACGCTAAATGTTTTACTCGCGTGAGCTGAAACTTCGTTAAATATAAAGTTCAACCACACATTCCTAATATTTGAATCCAAAGGAAGGTCATGCAGCAACTGTGTTCTTCCACAACCAGGCACTGCACAATATTTTGCAATCTTTAACAGCATGTTTATTGCTTGGTTGCTCGATCCGGTTTAGCGCCACTTACATTATTTCCCTACTATGTCATGTGCGATTCAGTGGGCGGGGCTACAGAATTGGGCATTGATATTCTTCCGTGGAGGTGGTGTTTAACCTACCTAAGGTAGGCACATTCCAGGATCTGGCGTTTGCTGGGCCTGGTGAAATTAAAGCTTTTATTTCAGTAACAAGGACGTTTTCAGGTCTGAAACTTTCAGGATATTCTTTTAGTATGATGATCTCTTATATATCAAAAGTTCAAGTAAAAGTTGATTTCTCAATTCATGACCCCTTTAAGAGTATTGTGTGAGCTCAGACTGGTCTTTGTTGTGTGCTCTTTACCTCTAGGTAAGCATTGGTAACCCTGAGAAGATGGAACCTATCACTAATGTGTCTCATATACCCAGCAACAGATGGGCTTTAATATGCTGCCTGTGTAAAGAGAAAACAGGAGCTTGTATTCAGGTACACAGTGCTGATGTTTATTACTTATTATGCTATTCATTCAGATATTCAAAATCTTCCAGAGGGCCCAAAGTGCATTTTAAACCTGAATATTTTCTCTCAATTTGAGCTCTGGAGAATAAAATAATATCAATTGATACCATCAATAATTTAAGGTTAAAGCACTTAGGTACTTTTCACTTAATAAAAAAGTTACACATACAAAATGAATGATAGTATTTCTGAAAAATGTTTGAAATTATGTACATTCACATAGGTTGAGGTTATATCAGTATTCTGATAAAAGCTGTTTAATTTTCCATGGACTGAGTCACCTCATGAGGGCCAACATGTTGAGATCACATGACTTCACTTTATTTCTGTAATCCCCCTCAGGTATTGGACGCTATCACTTGTGGAATAAATTAATAGTTGCTGACTGCCGAAAGCAGTGTTATTTATTCAGTTTGGTTTTTGCAAGATGCTGCAACCGTGCTACTTGGTTTAAATGTAGAATTTTGTTAATTTATTAATAATAATTTTAAAAAAATCAACTTCACATTTTCCCCATCTTCTGTGCTTTAATCCTGACATTCTCTCTTTCCAAATCCCCCTAGTGTTCTGCCAAAAGTTGCCGTGTGGCATTCCATGTGACTTGCGGTCTGCAGTGTGGGTTGAAGATGAACACAATCCTCACAGAGGCGGATGAAGTCAAATTTAAGTCTTTTTGTCCCAAGCACTCAGGAATGGACTGGAATGAGGAAGAGGGAGATGATGACAGGCCAGTGAAGGTCCAGACCAGAGAAGAGAGAGGGAGAAACAGGGGCGTGAACATCTCATCCCCTTCACAGCCCAGGCTAGCACAAAACCCCGAAGAAACCAGACTCAGTGAGCGTAAACTTCGAGTTCAGCAGTTGGAGGACGAGTTCTATCGCTTCGTCGCCACTGATGAAGTCGCAGAGCACCTGCAGTTGCCCCTGGAAACTGTGGACTTCCTGTTCCAATACTGGAAATTGAAAAGGAAGGTGAACTTTAACCAGCCGCTCATCATGCCGAAGAAAGAGGAAGAAGACAGCCTTGCCCGTCAGGAACAGGAAGTGCTTTTGCGGCGACTCCGCCTCTTCACGCATTTACGACAGGATCTAGAGAGGGTAAGTTTTGCAAAGCCATTCTGTAGCCACATTACCTCACATTACTACTTGGTACAATATAAAGGAAGACAGCAGCCACCAATCACAGCTCAAGACTGTTTAAGCCCAAAGTATTCTTCAGTTTTTTTACGTACAGTCTAATGCGCAGCTTTTCAAAGTATACTCCATTTGATAGCATGTGCAAACGCAGGCTCTCTAGAAAGCTTAATCTTAGACCAATGCTCTGTTTTTCTCCGGAAGTTATGACCAATAAAAATGTCTTTGCACTTCTTTCATAACCCTCTCACACAAGCGCTTGTCATTGCGGGCATTTGTTTTTGTTGCAGTTTCTGCTATTTTGTTGTTGTTGTTCGTCTCTTTAGTTTCGTTTTGTACTGTGAAACAGCGGCCCAGTCTAGTGTTGCCACCTTTTGGAACAACTGATTAGTGCAAAACCAAGTCTGTACTGTACGCTGTCCCTGGCATACGCATAAAAACCGAAGTATACTTTGGACTTTAGACAGCAGGTTCCATTCCCTGCCTTTCCTTCATGATTTCAAATAAACAGTTGGATTCCTTTAATAATGTTTTATTTTTATTCAATATTGTGACTAAAATCTGTGTTTTCTCAAGGTTTTAAATTAGTGTCATCACTAACATTTGACAACATTTCTGTCCCTGTGTCGCTCTGTCACGCCACAGTCATTACAACACCTGTATCTTTACCATTAGACTATAAAATATGTTGCTTAGCCAAACCAGAAGAAAATACACACTAGCCCTTTTCAAATAATGGGCTATGAGTCAAGACATCAGAAGTGGAGGAATTTTAATTAATTTTATGGTAATAAGATACCAGATGGAAATGTAATATAACTATCTGTGAACTCCAGCTACAAGAATTTTAGATTGGTAACCTAAAAACTATTCCCGCTGCACAAAGGAAGTTTTAGATGAATAAACCATTTTTACAGAGTAGTTAAGTCTCTAGATTATTATGTGCTTTATTGCCACTGCTGCTGAGAGCGTCTTCCATGTTTGGAAACTGACTCCACACAATGATTAGTTCACCCAAAAATGAAAAACTGTTATTTATTAACCTTCATGTTGTTCACAACCTGTTCATCTTTGGATCACAAATGAAGATATTTTTAATATTCTCTCTTACTGTTTTTCCATTTAAAGGTGACATATCATGAAAATCTGACTTTTCCAGGTTTTAAGTGCTATAATCAGGTCCCCAGTGCATCTACCAACCAAGGAAACGTGAAAAAGATTAACCCAGTAACTTTGTTTTGGTAAGCCTTTTTCTGCAAGCGTCTGAAAAAAATGAGCGCGTCTGATTTCGCTCCCTTGGTGACGTGGCAAAGGGATCTCATTATAATATTACCGCCCCTTAATCTGTACGTATCCACCAGGTTTCCACCCATGGCGCCGTCATTTGATTTCGCAAGCGACAACAACGGCATGCAGTTCTAATGCAATGGCGAAAGTTTGAGCAAAACATGCTAACTGTTCTGCCTTTGGCTGCACAGACGAGCACAGAACACTATTTACAGTCCCAGCCTCAGAGGAGACAAGAGAGCAGTGGATTTATTGATTTATTTATTGTATATTGCTGCTGCCACACAGATCTAAAATAAACATGCGATTTATTTCCCAGCAGTTTACCTTCACAGACATAACTGACTGTTTTTGTAACTCGTGTGTTTTTAACGTAAACTTGTGTGAATTAGAACTTAGTTTAGTACTCACATGCTGTGACAGCCGCTTTCTTGTCCGTGTGCTTCGGATGTGTGCTCTGAGAAAACCGTTTATCAGAAATTTAAACTCATATGGTTTAAAACGCATGATTTCAGGGCATTAAACATGATAATCAGAACCAAAACAGATGTTTTTTAGCGGCTCCGAGCTGTAATGGCGTAGCTCTATTCTGGAAAAGGGGGCGGGGAGCAGCAGCTCATTTGCATTTAAAGAAACAGGCCCGAAAAACAGCGTGTTTCTGCTTCCACTCAAAATAGGCATTTTCAAAATGATATAATAAATTATCTGTGGAGTATTTTGAGCTGAAACTTCACAGACACGTTCTGGGGACACCAGAGACTTATATTACATATTGTAAAAAGGGGCATAATATGTCTCCTTTAAAGTCCATGCAACCAAATCACTCATTAAAAGTTAAAAAATAAATGGAAAATGAATCCATATAAATCAAGGGGTTTAAACCAAGAGACAATCGCTTTAAATAATGAACAGATTTCATTTAGGCCTTTGTTCATATATTAACATTGCACATGCATAGAGCAAATCCAATGTAAACAAAAGCTCAGTCGTGCTTGCTTGACATGCAAGAACAAACCTCATCAAGAAGGATGAGAACATATTAGAAATATCTTCATTTGTGTTCTCAAGATGAATGAATGAGGTTGAGTAAATGATGACAGAATTTTCGTTTTTAAGTGAATTATCACTTTTTTTTTTTTTTGGTAGAATTCGTATGTCTCACCTACATATATGTGTGTTCAGGTGCGTAATTTGACATACATGGTCAGTCGTCGGGAAAGAATTAAACGAACCTTGTGCAGAATGCAAGAGCAGATCTTTCATCACCACATCAGACTGCTCGAGCAGGGAAGTGTCGCTGGTCAGTATGATGCTTACTGTACACACTTGAAGAATATTTGATCTGTTTTTTTTTTTTTAAACCATTACCTTCTCTCCTGGTCAGGTATATCTTCTACTAGACGTCTGGAGGAGGCTATGTTTTACTTTCGGACGGCACCTCCTGTACCTGCATCCCCCCAGCCTTTGAAGGGTCACTGCGGCCAGAACAGCGCCCTGGGCACCACTGTTCAAAATCATGTGAAAGGGAGCAACATTTATAGAGTCTCAAAGCATATTGAAGCAGACAGTCCTGCAAAGATGCCCAGACTGGAAAGCCTGGTCATGGACAATGTTCCCAGTTCTGGGGTCGTTGATTCAGGCTCTGGAGGTTGTAAGACGGCGGCATCAGCTATGGCGACACGTTCGGAGGGCAGGCTGAGGGGCAGTGAATCTCATAGAAGAGATGAGGAGAGCGAGTGCCCCCTGGAGGACAGGAGGAGGAGCAAGCTGTGGGAACAGGTGTCTATAAAAGACAAACTGAGACAGTCGAAGACTATGGAGGACACGGTGAAGAATGAGACTGAGCATGACAACATGGATGACAGATTACTGCTGTCTCACAGCAGAACCACTGCTAGTTCTGTAGTCACTGCTTCGACCACATATAACGGATCGCCAAGGAAGACAATCTCAAGCCAACATCAGGGAAAAATAGTGGCAAATGGAACAAGTAGGCGGCATCTGAAAAACTGGGGCAGTTTCAGAATCCCTAAACGGAGTGAAAGAACGTCATCGGGGAAAGATGGACAGGACAGAAATGACGTGGTGGACCAAAATTCTTCCTTAATTTTTAATACAAGTCCCGCTGCCGCCTCCCATCAAATTAGGACCCGGCTGCGGACAGGAAGTGAGAACCGAAGCCATGTGAAAGAGTCTGATCTTGGCCAATCAGAACAGGGCAAGAGGTGTCATGCCCAAAGACTTCGAAGCCCGATGACTAGACGTTATGGTTCGGACGTGATCCAACGTGGAGTTCTTGCATCATGAAGTGTGTCCAAATATATTATATTTCTCATTTTCATTTGCTCTTCAATGAAAGGCGAACAGGTGGAATGATATTTATTTTTCTATTCCGTAATTTTCTGCTGTTGCTGAAACTACTTTTTTTGGGTGTACGTTAAAAACATACGCAGAGAGGTGTCAAAGACCAAACGATTGGCTGATGAAGAAGAAAAAAGTCTTCTCAATGAATGAAACTTCAAATCAGGTGAAATTAACTGGCACAACTTTTAGATGAGTTATGAGCACTTGTGAGGGTGTTACCAGCGTGAAACAAAGCCAGTACGGCCCAACTGTCTTAAGTCCCACAGAATTACTCAGAAACTTAACTGTTTGAAAGAATATCTGACCACAACAGTCTAACCAGTGTCCAAAATTTAGGAAAGACTTTTAAATTGATTTCTCAGCATTCTGCTAACTTAAAAGGCCATCATGTTGTGTGTATGTGACTTGTGTTCAAGTTGTGGCACCTTTTCCTTCTCAGGTAAAATCTTATATTTGTACCTAATTTATAGTGTTATGTCTTGTTTTTCTTTCAAACAGACTGAGTGTGTAACAGGTTAATGCCTTATATGTACTCTCTTTGGTCTCGAAGTAATTCCTTTCCAGAAAAATACAAACAAAAAAATTATAATTAACTCTTTCACTTAACCATATTCTTCAGCAATAAATGGACTCAGTATGTAGATGCAGACAGACAAATCCACACTCGGTATGATGACCTTATGACACACAGTGAACGCCATTCGCAGCTCTGTTCAGGAAGGCTTTTAACAATCATTTACTTCCAGTATCCACTACTTTGAATTCATATTTGCACTTGATATGAAATAACACAAGACACTATCATAGTTCTAAAGAAGACACTTGTTGCGTTGAAAGGACTGATCTTTTTGACATGGTTGCCTTGGAGTAGTACTCAAAGTATGTGTTCTTGCATCTTTCCTTTATAGCTGTAAATGTCTTTTCTCATGCAAAATGTGAGTTGATCTCCTTGAGAAAAAGTTTATCTTGTGCCTGAGTGTTTTTGTTGAGATGTTGCACTAGAACATTAGCCAGAGAGCTTGGTATAACTGTTCACAGAAAAAAAATGTTTCTACATGTTTATATAATCAAGCGCTGCTGTATTTTTCTCCTTTCTTTTTCTTTTATTCTTATGCAATACTTTAGTTTTGTTGCAGATTGTGAATAAATTTTCTTGAGGTTACTTCTGGAGATGTCTGGATTCCTTGAGAGGAAAGTTGAAGTTTTCTGCATTATTTCTCAAACAGGGCTTCAGACTAAAAATTGGCAAATGATAGACATTGGCTCCTTCAATTAAACCATATTTGGAAATCATATTACTATTTTTGGTTGACAAATTACAAAAGTGGTTTAGTTCCCATTTGACGCTGTCATTGTAGTGAATCTGATTGAATTTTAAATACATTCCACATTTTAAATAGTTGATTTTGAAAAAAATATCTGAATAACTTTTGTATATAATAACTGTATATTTATGTTTAAAAAGCAGTGGTTCCTGGTTCATTTTAAATCTGACTGATAAACGATTCATGATTCATTGATGTAATCAGCTGCAAACTCAGTAATAGTTCTAAAAGATTCACTGACTAAGTCTGATTGAAACCGCAAACAAGTTTAGGGTGAATTAAATCTTTTCAGTTGACTCCTTAAAAAGAACATTTGTGACCCTGGACCACAAAACCAGTCATAAGGGTCAATTTTTCGAAACTGAGATTTATACATCTTCTGAAAGCTGAATAAATACGCTTTCCGTTGATGTATGGTTTGTTAGGATAGGACAATATTTGGCCGAGATACAACTATTTGAAAATCTGGAATCTGAGGGTGCAAAAAAAATCTAAATATTGAGAAAATTGCCTTTAAAGTTGTTCAAATGAAGTTCTTAGCAATGCATATTACTAATCAAAAATTAAGTTTTGATATATTTACAGTAGGACATTTACAAAATATCTTCATGGAACATGATCTTTACTTAATATCCTAATGATTTTTGGCATAAAAGAAAAATCTATAATTTTGACTCATACAATGTATTTTTGGCTATTGCTAAAAATATACCCCAGCGACTTAAGACTGGTTTTGTGGTCCAGGGACACATTTGTTAGTGAATTGGGCATTGTGGTTGTTTCATGCAGGAAATGCCAGCACCTCTAAAGATGTAATCAACACCAGCTCACAAGGTAACATCTGAAGATACTTAATATTTATGCACAGTGTTTTCCCGAGTCACCAATAGCATTTTAGTCTGGATGCCTAAAATCGCTATCAATATCAAGGTCATGGGTTTGAGTCCCAGGGACTGTATAAACAAAATACATACTTTTAATGCAAGCTAAGCTGCATAGGATCAGCGTCTGTCAAACGCATAAATGTAAAGTATACCACAGAGTGGTAAAACAGTATATCGTTTGAACAATCTTTTATGAGAGACTTTTCCATTTTCCACTTTTCCGAGTGCAAATGTCATGGTAATACACAAGTTAAATTAACGGGCATCCTTATCATCTCTAACCGAATTCTGGGTCTCACCAATTCCATTTTTAAGAAAAAGTTTTCAGCTCAAGGCAGTATATGTTTTAACCTACATTTCATTACCAAATCCAGTGCTAAAAATAAAACCATAATCATGTCAAGTGGTAGGACAGTTGTCTGAAGTGTTCCTCAGGTTCTTCATTATCATATACAGACTTTTTTTTTTAAAGTGGACTTTTATCAAAGTTCCATAATATGAGAAATCACGGGCAGTGAATGTTCAGTTAATGGCAGATGCTTAAATATGACCAGGCCTCTTCCATTGCTTCTTTGTTCATGTTGGTATGTTAGTATCTTGGCACGTGTGAGTCCAGACAATGTCTGCTATGTGTTATCTACTGATGGCATGTCATGTATCGTCACAATAGTTGAACCGCTGTTGGTGCTGAAATGCTCCCCATTACTCCGGTCCACGTTTGCCAGGTCGACCCAAGGAATGCGGTACCCATTCTCTGAGGACTGCACAAAGCTTCCAGAGACTGAGCTCACACCCACATTGCTCATGGCCAGGTTTGTGTTTGTGGTAGTTGAGGACACCTTCTTTCGTGGTTTGCTGGAGCCTCCAGCCAGCATCCTGTTCGCATGAGTCCTCCTGTCAGATTAAATGATTATAAAAATGGATTGATAAAAAAATGTTTTAAAAATAAAAATGATGGGTAGCATATTGATGATCAGAATTGAGTGGCATAGCTATTGGATATTTAACTGTTCATGTTCATTTCCTCTGTTTACATTTAAAAAACATTCACATTGCAAAACACTAATTTTAATATTGGCATTTGTTTAGTTACTGGCCATAACATGAAAAAAAAATATCTGCCTATTAATAATGATTTTAATACTGGTGCATACTTTAAATTCTAAACATAAATCAACTCATTATGAAACAGAAGTCTTTCAGCCCTGAAAACATTTGTAAGTGTTCTTGTCCTCTAATAGTTTTGGAGAATGTAGTGTGAGCCTGGTTGAAACATAGGTCTTTATCTAGTTTTAGGCCTCATTACAATGGCTGTCTAAAATTGTCCTGCTATTGGGTCGAGATAGACAAGGTGTTCACCTCATGGTATGTAACTCATTCATTAAGGTTCACATCAAAATGTTGCTATACCTGTTGTACGTCTTGAGGACTATCAGCAAAAATGTGAGAATGATGATTATACCAATGACGATTACAGCGATCATGGCTCCTGAGCCTGTGAACACAATAAATAGGGAATGTTTTATTAGACATATTAGGGGTTGGGAAGACCACAAATTCCCCCTATTAATCATTCAATGAAAACATAAACATGAATAAAGCCAAAACGGCAAGAAAAAATATTCTACATGAAGAAAATCTAACGTAATAAAACATCAATAAGGACACATTTAAAGTTAATTTGATAACAAATTGTGGAAAACGATAATAGAATATGCAATACAAAATTGAATATGAATTATTTCAAATACGTTGTAGAACAGGTTCCAGGAAGTGAGGCGTTCAAATTGCTCATGTTTCTAGATTTCTCACTCTTACACAGTGTCAGCTTGAGACCGTCTACACTGGGTCTGTCAAAATGAGCTTTTCAAATCCTTCATGTCAGAAGTCACGCAAACGCATGGAGTACGACAGAAATAGAATCCAGTGGGCATCCAGCGTAGACAGAATCACTGATTATAATGGGTTCTATTTGCTTTTGCCATGTGGCGTCACTGCATTCACGTTTGATGTAAACAGGGTGTCAGATTTATTTGTATAAAGTACAGATTTGAAACTTACTCTGCGTGAGGATTTGTTCTCTAGACTTGGTGACGACTGTGGTGTTCTGTGTGGTTGTGGACTGGGTCACGGATGCTGTGGCAGCTCTTTGCATCTTTAGATTTGTCCTGAAAAGGAAAAAAAGTTTAAACATACAATGCCACTTTGATTTACAGATTTTATTTTAAAATATAATCATGAAGGATTGATTTAATATTAACATTTTACTCTACAACATCATTTCATGTTCTCTTTCTTTCGTGCTGTGCCTTTAGCTCTAACGATTTTGAAAAAGCTGTTTGCCTTGAACAAAACAAGATGCTAATTAGGCTGAATGGCTGTTTTGGGGAATTTAACCACATTGAATAAATGATTCATTATGTTTACCGAACCACTAATTAGATTAGAGACATATTTGTGCATTGTAGTCTCAAAACGGTTGTAACTTGTTATGGCTTTTGAGCTATTCTGCTAATTCTACATGGCTTATCTGGCACCAATTTAAAGCTTTCATTAGATTAGATTTCATGTCGGGTCCCCAGGAGTGATTATGTGTTTAAATGGTTTAAGTCAATCTGTTGAAGAAGGCCTGAGAGGAGTAAATCATTCTCCCATATATCTGTCAGCAATAAATCTCCCGCCCATCCACTTCCCTTTTTTAATTGCTTATGTGTCATCATTTCAGCGCAGTCTGTCCAGCATGCTTCTGGGGATGAATTAGAGGCATGGTTCAAACCAGAAGAAATTTGATTTACGTCAGGGGTTTGTACCCGGTGAACCCTCAGAACTGCAGCGGCTCACCGCAGCCTCAAAATTATACAGCTGCTGTTGGCTTTAGATTTAATTTACTGTGGAGTATCCTCAACGATACAGTCAGAGCTGCTTCAAAAGAAAATAGCACTGGCTCAAAAATCACTCAACCAAATGCATTCCTACAGTTTAAGTCCTGCAGACTCTCTCACTTTTAAGCACAGATGAAGTCTATTCTTCACCTGCTGATTATATTCAAATAGACCAGCAACTACAAAACATGCAAAACCTCCAGTTTCATAAAAGCTATCACACATTCTGACAGCATGGGCTTCACAGCAGCGGTCAGGCCAGAGCAACAAGCTCTTCTTAGTCTGAATGAGTGAATATGTGAAAAATATGTTTACTTGTTGTCTAATTGAGTGAAACTTTTAACTTTGATGGACTTTGGAGTGAATTCAAACCCAAAAACCCTTTTTGTTTTCAGCTCATTTGGCTGGTCTGATTAAGAATATGGAAAATTAGAGATTTTATTTAAATTTATCGGTATCAGGTGTTATTGGATATTTAATTGTTCATGCTCATTTCCTATACTTTTGACATTTGGGCTAATGATTTTAAAGAGTGTTATTATAATTATTTTTTGGCTTATCTGTACCAGTCAGAATTTTAATATCGGAAATTCTTAGACATTCTTTGTGCCTAACAATCCATGAGCCGGTGGTACATATTTATTATATGACATGTTATTTATCACCTCAAGGAAGCGGAAGTGAACTGAATAATCTAGATTTGAAACAAGAATAGAAAACTTTACTTTTGAGACAAGCACAAAATGTAGACCTTATTGATCTGCATTTATTTATACAGTTGCCAAGCGCATCTTTGTTATTTTCATTTCAACTTCGTAAAACGGCCTCTTCCGATTCCAGACAAGCCATAATGTCCGAGGGCTGGCTCTTATGAGTATTTTTGACAGAAGCGCTGATGGAAAGAAAAATACAGCGCCTGTACCACCGAAGAACAGCAAATAGTTTTAAATTCTGTTGCCTGAGCTACAAGGTGAATCACAGGACATCAGTATGAAGCTCAGTTTCACACCAGCATAAAACAGACCATACACTCTGAGGTTTCAAGTGCCAGCCTGTGCCACTTGATTTAATTTACAGCCACTTTAAACTCACAGATGAACAGAGCAGCTGGGACAGAACTAGACAAACCTTGTATCCTGCCAGAGCCACAATTCTGCTAAATTCAACTCGACAGTTTAAATCTTGTCTGAAAACAGAACACTTCTGCATCAAAAGCCGATAATTAAAATAAAAATTAAACAAGCTTATTTTTTAATTGGAAAAAAAGAAATGATATAAGCTTTTGTTTACACTGTGGTAAACACAGTATTGTTGTATAAATAAATAAATAAAGCTGTTATATTCATCAAAAAGAGCATGGCTTTGACTAATATAAACATATCATTGCACACAGAAATACAAATTCTAAATACTAACACAATGTATTAATCATATTTATTCATATTAATCAATGTATCAATACCACCATATTAACATATTAATAAAAAAAAAAGTATTTATTTTTCCATGAAAGATGCCATCTCTGGTGTAGAAATAAAAAACTGAAGAAAACCGCAACTCTAGAAAGCATACACTGTGATCCTTCACCCTCTCTCAATCTCTCTATCTTCCCTGGAAGTGCTTTTTAATCACTTGTTGCTAGCAAAATGAAGGTGTGGTAATAAATTGTTGCAAAACTTCTATTAAGTTTCTGCTTAATCTATTTCTAACAATTGGCTTATAATTATATATTTATTCATTCAGTCATTTTAAATAAGCTGTTATGATTGCTTCTGACTGAAACGTAACCACCCGTTCCTAATGTAATGTAAATCCACCATTCCATCTTTAACTAAATGAGATAAACTGCAGGTCAAATTCATAAACTTATGTGTGTCCCTGTCGTTGATTTGGTGAAAATCAATTACACACACACAGCAGAATATAAATGTGATCGATTTGGGTTAAGATCATGGGTCAATATTTAACCAGTAAAAAAAGGATTAGATCCCAGGTGCGCTCACGTACGTCTGGCCTCCAGTGCACGTCACAGACCTGACTACTGCCGTTCTATACACACCAGATCAGTCCTCAGTTCCCCTGACTTAAACAATGGCCCATTCATCACTTTCTGTTACAGGTATGTGTGCGTCTGCAGCCAGATTCTTAAACGTGTCTCCCACTTCTTACACACTCGCTAAAAATAAAGCAACAACTTCAAAATACATAGCAGAAAACTTCAGTTAAATCTAAATGAAATCAACCTGACTGTTTACAGGAACCTTCTGTACTGTTCCTGAATGCCAGAACACAATAAGCATTCACTGCCCTGCCAGAGCTTTGTGTGCAATGTCAGTCTAAAATCATATCAAAAGCAAGTGCAAAGGAAAGTAAAAAATGTCATTGTTTATCAGATTCTCAGAGGATGTACAAAACAGAACATCCTCTTGGGTCCTCTCAATAAAACGAAAAACAATTCTGCGATAGTTCCTACCAGGAACATTATTAGTTCAATATCTTCATCATATATCAGACAATAGTCAGAAATGCAAAGGAAGAGGAAGGAATCTAACATCAAGGCTTAACATCAAATATTATAAATCATAACATCATATACTGCTTATTGTTTCTCAAAGTATCAAGACTAAAATCTTAGGTGCTTTCTGTGGTACCTTCATGTAGAAAATTGGAAAAATATGATTAAAATGGACTAAATCCACCAGAATACATTACATAATACCAACAAAAGTCATTTTTAAGGATCTGATTGGATATAAATTTCACCTTAAGATAAGAACTGCAAATGTTCACTTTTTACAGTGTTTCTGCCAAGAGATGAGTTTGTTTACTTTAGGTAATTCTACTTAAAAAAATTTTTTTTTTAAACGGAAATCGCTAGTAAATTTCACAAACAATTTCCAAGTAACGTTGATGAATTCTGAAGTAGAAAGACTGAAATAGTATTTTATTGTAAAACATGCAATAATATTTTCTTTACAACTTTGAAAAATAATTTTTACTGTGTGGTTTGCACCTGTTTAGCTGTACAACAGAGAATAAGAAATAGCTACTTATTCGGCTCGCTTTAAATATACACAATCTGTCCATCTTGATATCTTTCCTACACACACCTGGAGGCATGCAGCCAGGGATCCTCAGAGGTCCTAAGATGACAGGTGACAAATCACACACAAAATTGAAGGCGATAATGGGTAAAGTTTGGTTGCATATTGGCTTACCTGTACAATCAGTTCCCCGTCGTGGAGTTCTCTCTCTCCACAGTATCAAGTCCTCCACTCCCCCTCCTTCAATCGACTGAAGTGAGCATAGTCCACACACTCCTTCGCTCACACACACGCTGCCGCTAACAGAGCTGGGACAGAAAAACAAAATGGAAACCCCGTCTGAAATGAGTCTGAACAGGTGAAATGACTGAATGTTCACTTCAGGTGTGATTAAAAACTGAAGTTGAAAGCGAGGGATGGTTTCAGCCCTTGGCAGAGAGGTAGACACGACATGCCATATCACAGCTCTCTGGACTGAAAGCGGTAGCTGGTTTTTCAGGTCTGGCCTGGCCCCCAAGGCGTGCCACATTCACAACGCAGTTCACACACTCCATTCTCAGTCAGTGCTCACCTTTAATTCAACACACACACATACAAACGCACTGCATTTCTCAGTGACGTTCTCTGTGACAGAATGTAGAATAGTAGAAAATCATTACAAGATTAGCACTCGTGCTGTACCCATGCAAATCAAGGGCCACAGAGAGAGCTGATGTGGTTTACAGATGATGTCTTATCAGCCACATTTAAATATTCAATCAAATTCCCTTCAAATACATCCTTAACACACACTCAACTGCAAATGGATTTGAGCAGACACCAGAACATCTGAGTTGTTGTGAATCACTTGGTTGATGAAAATCCTGTTTTTGTGCGTCATTTAAGTCAATTAACCTATTCTAATCTAATTATCAGACATGATAAGCCAAATCACTTTTTATTTTGAAATAAAGTTATAAAAATCGTGTTCACAAACTGTGTAATTACTTAATTGGCATTACAATATAAGCATAATTTACAAGTATATTACTAAAACCGCATAATTAAAATGAGTCATACCTTGGTGTTTTCTGCAACTCTTTCTTTTTGAAAGCAACTTCCTTCAGAAAAGGGTATGTTTCATCCCTCCACCCCGACACACACACACACACACACGTTTTGTAACAGAAATGTGTCGATAAAAGAAAGGGGACGTTTGTTCTTTTTGAGGGATTCCTTCCTCTAAGGGATCTCATGATAGAATTTCACTCATGGGTTTTCCAGTCGACCAGCCAGTGCAATGTCTCAGCGGGAATCAAGTTACCTGTAAAGAGCAAAAGTGTTTTCTTTCCTTCTTTTTAAATTTTTTTATTTTTTTTGTGAGACAGCCACTTTCTGTTTTAGATACAGTGTGTGATATGAAATAACAGATATTAACAAACATTCTATACACTTCCCAAAGACAACGTAGTTTCGCTTTCACAACGAAACACACAGCGGGCTTGAGTGAGCGGAGGCCGGTGGGCTTGAGAACGGCGCGGCCGGCGGGCTTGCGGCAACCGCATGTGACGACCCCAGGCTGGACTCCGCTTCGTCCACGGTGAAAGCCGTTCTGGCGATCCACAGCGCGAAGTTGATGTATTTCCTCAGCGACCAGCATGGATCAGCTCTAGGCATGACGAAGCGGATATCGTCCTCTTTTGGAAGGCCAAACAAAGTAGTTTTGCTTCATAACGAAACACACAGCGCCTTCACATGGCGGCGGCGGCAACAACAATACTACAGCAAGAATAAAAGTTACGCCTTCTTTCTTTGCGTGAACATTTGGGCGGCGTTATGCAAATCTTCCCACATCGTGACATAGACATGTGGGGGCGTGTTAGAATGAGCTGTTTTAGGTAGGCGTGGTTGACTCTTAACTTTTATAAAGAATATCTCTTTGGATTTGAGACTTTAGCCTTTGCAACTTTACAGATCTTTATGCACCAAGAGCTTGTAACACTCCAAAGAGAAAGGAAAAATCGCATATGAAATCACAAACATCGCATATGAAGTGCGACTTTTGTGAGATTTATGGTGACATATACGCACTCTAATCTTACCTTTATTATTATTACTCTAGCATTTTAAATTCCTGTAGAAAACTATATTTTTGTATATTAAAAAATATCCCGCAAACCTTTAGTTTTGACGTCATGCTATTTAAATATACTCAGCACCATTATTCTCACCCTGAGGATCAACAATAGACTTGCGTGCGTAAAACAATAATTAATAATTCAGTCTATTAACTTAACTTGCTCTTTAAAGTATCTTGCATAGACTATCTGCTTTATACGGTACACAAGGTAAGAGCTGAAGTCAGGCTGTTTCCATTGGTCATCAGCATACACATGACGAGCGCAGGTACACACTGCACTGCAATCAGTCACCCATCTCAGGTCATTACACATTCGGCCCAAAGATTATACTGTTTACATAGTTTAAGCTGCTTTCGTTTGTCCATACATTACATTGCAGCTACTTTTTTCTCCCTCAAAGAGATACTGCAAAAACTTGACATTATATAGCCTACAATACAGTGGCCCCAAGAGTTTGTACACTTAAACCACACTTAAAATGGCATGATTTACATTGGAGTAGATAACAAAATTAATTAATTAATGTATTTATCAGCTTAGCAAGCTTGCTTAGCAAGTGAGCGAAAGATGCGCTACTCAGGTACCCTGTAAACTCTCGTATCATAGTGGCCAGGTTCAACGGAGCACCTCTGAACATTGCAGTGATTCAGGTTTATGCACCAACTTCAGACAGTACTGAGGAAGAGGTCGAAACGTTCTACGGGCAGCTGGAGCACATCATCGAGGAGTTGCCAAAGAAGGATGTGAAAATTGTGATCGGCGACTGGAATGCAAAGGTTGGAATGGATAACGTGGGCTGGGAGCAGGTGATGGGGTGTCACGGCTATGGACAGCGCAATGATAGAGGGGAACGGCAACTGGAATTTGTGTCTAAGAATGATCTATTGATCACCAACACCAGATTCCAGCAGAAGGACAGCAGGATGTGGACGTGGATGGTACCCGATGGCAAGTACACCAACATGATTGACTTGGTGCTGGTAGACAGGAGATGGAAAACTGCAGTGCGTGTTTGTAGAACGTTCCAAGGAGCAGACATCTCCTCAGACCACAGTTTGGTGATGTGCAAACTGAAGCTAAGACTGAAAAGGACAACGAGACAACAACGACATGAACCAAGAAGGAACATCGATGCACTTGGTAATGCAATGGTGCGGGCAGCGTTCAAGGACAAAGTGGAGCAAAGACTTGCAAACTCACCATCGCAGCCAGTGGAACTAAATGACAGAGTTCGACGGTTGAATGAAGCGATAAAGTCATCTGTGAGGGAAGTCTTACCAACAGTGTGTAAGCAAAACAAGCTGTGGATCACAGAATGCACACTACAACTGGCAAAGACGAAAAGAGAGATGAAACAGAAAAGACAAGAATCAGAGGAGAGGGAGAAGGAGTATAGAGTGGTGTGCAATGTGGTGAGGAAAGCAGCAAAGACAGACAAGGAGGAGTGGCTACAAAGACAATGCCAGGATATTGAGAGGCTTGCAGGAGACAACCGAAGCAGAGAGGCATATAAGCTCATCAACCAGATAAACCGAGCGTGGAAACCGAAGCAGTCAGCCATCGAGGACAAGAATGGTAAGATGTTACAAGATAAAGCAGAAGTTAAGAAAAGGTGGACAGAATATTGCAGTGGTCTGTACACTGATAGGGTTAACAGTGACATAGTGCCATAAATGAACTAGACCAAATCTCACCACCACCCAATGAAGATGAAATGCACTACATTCTATATGAGGAAGTGGCAGAAGTGGTGAAAAGGTTACAGATAGGTAAGAGCCCAGGAATCTACCACATAACCGGAGAAATGATACAAGCTGGAGGAGAAAAAGTTACAGAAGAGATACACACAATCTGTAATCAGATATGGCAGGAAGGGAGAGTACAAGAGGAATGGGCAAAGTCAGTCATCATCACAATACCAAAGAAAGGAGACTTGGCAGAATGCAGCAACTACAGGACAATTGCTCTGTTAAGTCACATGGGTAAGGTATTGATGATGGTGTTACTGGAGAGATTGAAAGAACAGATGGAACCACATCTGTCAGAGGAGCACGCCAGATTTAGGAAAGACAGATGCACGACACATCAAATCCTGATGTTAAGGCTTATTGCAGAGAAGGCGAAACATAAAGGACGACATCATCAACTGTTTCATTGATTTCCAAAAGGCATTCAACTCCATCAAACAGGACGTCACTTGGGCAACACTCAAGTCATATGGAATCGGAGCAAGATTGACCAAGATACTGCAGAACATCTGTGAAATCTCGCAGTCGGCGGTGCGAGTTGGCGGAGAAATGGGTGATTGGTTTAAAACAATGGTCGGAACAAGACAAGGGGATCCGATATCGCCAACTATATTCATCTCGTACCTCGAGAGAGTAATGGACTCGTTGAGAGACAATGGCACTGGAATATCAGTCCATGGTTACAAGATCAACAACCTCAAATTTGCAGATGACATTGATCTACTGGAGGAGGATAGAGTTGAATTACAAGGAAATCTGGATCGGATCAATGAAGCAGGGGAGGCCGCAGGATTAGAGATCAACACTGAAAAGATAATGACAATGGTGTTTGGACAAGAGGACATAGAAGAGGAACTGGAGATTAGGGGCAGAAGTATTGAAAATGTCACGGAATTTGTGTACCTGGTTAGTCTACTGACCTGGGACAATGAATGCAACAAGGAGATAAAGAGGAGAATAGCGAGGGCAACTGGAGTAATGGCAGGGTTCAAGACAATATGGAACAGCAAGCATATCAGAACAGAGACCAAAATCAGCATAATCTGGACATGTGTGATGAGTGTGTTGCTGCATGTATGCTTGTGAGACATGGACGTTGAGGAAGAAAGACAAAGATTTACTGCGGGCGTTTGAAATGAAGTGCTACAGGAGAATCTTGCACATTCACTGGCATCAGAAAATCACAAACGTGGAGGTGCAAAGACGAGTTGGAAACACGAGGAACATTGTACAACTCATCATGGAGAGGAAGCTCAGCCTGTTTGGACATATCTGCAGGATGGAGGACAAGCGACTGGTGAAGTGTGTGGTGTTTGGGATCATGGATGGACGGACACGGAGAGGAAGACCGAGTAGGGAGTGGTTGGATGACATCAAAGAATGGTGTCAGATGGACATCCACTCTCTCAGCAGGATGTCACAGGACCGTGCACAGTGGAAATGGAGCGTCAGGCATTGGACACCAACGGGCATGAGCCCATGGAATGATGGATGGATGGATGATGGATTTATCAGCATTAGTCGATATTTAGCAAATGGCTGCAATATAACAAAGAGTGAAAAATTTAAGGGGGTCTGAATACTTTCCGTACCCACTGTAGATAGCTCATTTGGCCTATTACCTTTGCTGTCATATGATGCTCACTTGAAAAAAAATCTTTAGAAACATTATTTAATATTTTGAGTTTGTATTAATTAGATAAAATAGTATATGCTATTGGCAATTTATCAGTTATCACCTAAAATGTGGGGAAAAAAATGCTTTTATTTTGTAATAATTTGAATATGCACACATAGCAAACTTCTTATTAAATATTTTGCTTTAAAGCAGTGCGTGCACTTTTTATATGTATGTATGTTTAGTTTGATATTTTGTTTTATTATACAAAGACATTTACACATTTTAAGTGTGACACAATTAAGTGTTCAAATACTTTTTGGGGGCACTTTATGTGATATTTATAAATGAATATGTCGATAATATACATGCTCAGATTATACAGTATAGCCTAAGTGATATGTAATCCAATCTTGAGTATATATTATCAGATAACTTGTATTGCTACTTTTCAGTGGTTATAAGCAGATTTTCAGTATACACATCGATTTGCATTATGCAAGAGGAAAAACGTTACAAATTCAGGCATATCTAGTTCTAGTATATCTTGTTCAAAGCTACTAGATGTGATTCACAAGCTCCTTATTATATCCCTCAAAGAATGATTCCCAACAGGACATGTGAGAGCGTGTATAAGTAGTATCTTTGTATCAGTATTTGTATCCCAGGAGACTGGGCTGGGATCTCCTCATTGACAGGTAAAAACAAAAATCAGGTGTATCCCATTCTCCCTTGGCGAGGTGGAGAGGAACCTCCTTGTATTGTCGGATAAAGAAAAAGTGGATAGTGGAAAGTAGGCTGTGACAGTTAAACCTACCTTTTGTTTAAAAAAAGGCAAAAACAGACAATAAGTACAACTGAGATATTTATAAAGCCTGGCACAATCTTAATGTGAAATTCTTTTTACATTAATGAGGTAAAAAAGAGAGTAAGATTTCACACAATGTCTATTCAGAATTTACGTTTTTGCCCACGCATGACCGCTCCTTCACAGATGGAATGAGGAAAAGGACACACGCACAAAATTATGTAAATATATCCTGGTATTCATCATGATTAATGAAATATGGGTCCAATAAACGTTATTCACACCCTTAAACAGTACTGAATCATAATGGACTTGATGCACACTTGGGAGGTACTTGACTTGGGTGAAATAAACACATTACAACACTTTTTTTTTTAAAGAATCATTTTTTTATATATATATATCTTTATTTATATATTTATATGCCAATGAGAAACAAATAACAATCATATTTACACAAACAAAAGCAAGCTAAGAGTCAGAGAAGAGCTCTGCACAAAAAAAAAATAGCATACAAGGACACAGACATAACTGTCAATTATTGCTTCGTGTTCACGGGTTATGAACTACAGTTACAGTACTAGACAATATCTATATTCAAACAGAACAGCAACAGTGATAGAACTATCTGTAGACTTCCTTAAAAAAAAAAGAGAAGGAACAAAATAATTTTACTGATACAAAGCAACTGCAACAACAGCCTTAAAGACAGTAAAAAATATCAATACATTATGCTGCCAATGATATCTTACAAATTTGCTTGTTGTGTTCATATACTTCACTTCTTCCTTTTGTCTTAAAGGTTAACACACACAAAACTCAAAGAGTCCAAAACATTTGTTCATGCTGGTTATCAATAACTCAAAAGAGCTTTGTTCACCATGTTTCTCACCCCCATATCGACTGAACACCCGAAAACACAACAGGAGAAACGGGCTGCATCCAGAGTGAGATACAAACGGGAAAGACTGCATCTATGGAAAAGTCACAGCATGCAGAAGTAAAAAAAAAAAAAAAAAAGTTAAATTCCGATAGATTTATTTCTTTATTAAGTTATTTGCTAAAGGGGTCATTCGTCACTGAAGGATTGGCTTTTAAACAAAACACTTGAAATCTTTTTCTCACATGTAAGCAAGGGAGCAAGGCCATTTATAAAGTCACATGAACATCACAGTTATTTGCTTGCATTATTTCTTTTTAATGTGATTACATCATCATGATATCACATTTCAAAATATGACAGAATATCACTCAATGTTTAACTGGATTTTCTTTCTTTGACTAAAATGTGACTTTTTATAAGGCTAATTTAACCACCATCTTTACAAGCCTCTCTGCAGTCCTCAATCTGATGGTCAGTCGTGGCATTCTACTTCACTGTCTGTACATTATTACTAAAACACATCTTAAAATGACATTTTCATCCATCCATTTTCATCTATTTTTACCATTTTGGTATGAATTAACACAGTGGAGGTTTATAAACCCAAAAAATTAAAAATGAGGATTTGCGAGACACAAAAGAACTGGGATAAGAGAAGAAATTTCCATACAATATAAGTCAAAAGGCACCAAAACGGTTTGGTTGCCAAGATTCTTCAAAATAACTTATCTTATGTTCTGCAGAAGAAAGAACGTCATACAGGTTTGGAGTAAATGAGTAAATGATGACAGAATTTTCATTTTTCGGTGGACTATCCCTTTATGATTTGATCTGTCAATGCAAAATACACAACTTAACAATTAACATTGATATGACAGTAGTCAAGCGTTGACACAGTGGTTCTGGGCCAAATCGCTCGGCACATTGTTTTTCATTTCGAAACTTGAGCATGTCAATGTAGATTCAGTAAATCTATGAAGATATGCAAAACCTTGCAAAAAAAACAATGCAAGTGGTGCAGAAGCACGCCAAACAGAGATGGTGTAAAACTAAGACCCAAACCATGTGCTTTTTCCTAATTGTTTGTCTGGCCAGCAAGTGAATGATGCGCTATACAAGTACAAAATGTTGAACTTTACACCTGACAACTGTTTCTTCGCTTTCCAAGGACAATCACAAGTTGCTTTAACATAGAGTGTAAAATACGCTAGTTAGCATGCAAAAATGTGTGCTATCAAATACACAGTAAAAATAATACACATCTAACTTAGTAAACACCCTCTCGTCATAACCAACATGACAGAAACACTTCAGTCGACACCTTCGTTCTTACCATTTCCATTAAACAACTTGTCATCCCATTCTAGCATGGTATGAACAGGCATATATACACACACGTGTCACAATCCCAGCGAGCAGCGCCACCTCTGCAGGTGTGCCAACCTGACCGATATGGAGATAAACGCGGACACGGCTGTCGAGAGAGAAATAGAAAGCAGAATGGGTCTGCTTCCTTTTTTAAAGCATTATTTTCTTTGATGATCAATCAAAGTGACAAACAGCAACAAAGTTTACATGTAACCTACTTCTACGACTGTTAAAGACAATTACTGCTCTTCAATGCTACAGTACAATGACTCTAAATGAGGGAATGAAAGTGTTATGATTGTGAGAGGGGGGTTGCAAGCTCATCGCCCCCTGGCTGTCCCTTGAGGCAGCAGTGAGACAGTGTGTTCAGTCCACGAGTCCAGTTCAGAACACCACACGTCACCTGTGCACGGAGCACCCCTCCAAATCCATCCATTTCTTAGTTTAGCTTTTTTTGTTATTGAAATAAAGCGTGCCTTTCCCTGGATGAGAGAAAGAGACACAGAGAGAGAAAAACGTGTAAAGTGTGCCAAAGGTTTTAGTTGTAGACTTTCAGGGGACCGTCGGGGCGTCTGGTCTGGACAATCTTGGTTTTTGGCTGGGCTTCTTCCTCTTCCTCATTTTCGCTCTCACACACATGGACCACCACGCTAGGAGTGGACTCTGTACCCGCATGCAGCTCGTACTTCTCACCTAGAGAGACAGATAAAAGATGAAGAACTTCTGAAATCAATTGACACACTAAAAAACATACAGTTTGTTTTAGAACTCACGACTTCCTTCCCAGCCAAATATGTCCAGAATTTAGCTATGAACTTCTTGATCATTGGTGAAATCCATTCTGTGGATAGGACATTTTCAACTTTCATGAAAACTCTAGTACAAATACATTCCCGGACCTTCTACACACGTCATGTTTGCATTGTCTATTGAACTAAATGTTGACCTATGAAATACTGACAACAATCGCAAAAAATGTTAAACAAGAACTACCCAAGAACAAGAATTTACCCATGACAAAAAACTTTCTCTGCATTGCTTGGACAAACTGTACAGCTAATGTAAATTATGAGGTTTATCTATCTATCTATCTATCTATCTATCTATCTATATTATCATCATCATTAACAACAACAACAACAACAATATAGCCTTAGAAAAACAGTCTGTTTAACTAGTGACAAGTATTTTTTTTGCATCTAGTTTAACATGGTGCTCCTCTAAGAACAGAAAGTGGGACAGACTTCACCTCCTTAGTGATTTGATCCCGTTTACGTTAAATAAACATAATACTAAGCATGTTTGATCTTATGGGCTTGTTGCTATAACGACAACTCTTATGAGTTTCAAAGAGCGGTACAGTCCAGGATTATGTAATATAATCTACAATTAAAGCCAGATAACTTAATCCAGATATGAAGAATAGTGCCCATAACATTTTGTGTTAGATTGTTTTTGCCATCTTTTCTGCATCAGGTGGACATTTTGTAGATAAATGTCCTCTCACTAAGAAATTATATGATATTTGAAAGCCATTAAAAGATTACAACTGTTAGTAAAAAAACATAGCACTCTCCATCCCACAGGTGGGGACGCAGGTGGAGAGATGAGGAACTGCTTGACAGGTTGAGGTGGGGCAAGGTATGTCTTGTCCACATTGTCCCCTGAATTCTGCACCTGCAGCCAGAGAGAAAAAAGATGAGGTGGTAAAGCACGAAACAAGACTACACAAACAAAGAAAAAACTGCTCTAACTCTCCTTTTAAATTAAATACATCCTCTAAGCTAAATATAGCACAGTTCAGGCCCAGATCTAATTGATTTGAAGGAATACTCTCACCATAGTTACATCTCTCTGAAGGAAACAGGCTATTCTTTTACTGTTCGAAAGACACACTGTGTCCTAGATCATTTCTGCACTTCCACACAGCAGCACACAAATACACAGAATCATTGTGAGGAGTGCGTCCACTTTTTCAGTGTTCTGAATAAAACACATGGAGCACATTTACTGCATAATGATTCTAGAAATATAATTGTGTCTGTCTGATTTCACATAATTAATAGCAATGATGATTATTCACATGCGAAAGTCTCCACAGTGTGTGTGTGTGTGTGTGACTGTGTGACTATCCCCAGCTGACAGACCTCTGAGAGGAGAAATTAAGAACTAAACTCTCCTGTTCACTCGTCTGGTCTCCTGCTAATGTTACACTGAGAGTCCCGAGATCTCAGCTCATGTTGCTTCCTATAATTGTCCTATAAATTCTTATAATTTTCTTATAGTTGTCAAAGACAATGTGTTAAATGAATCAAACGCCTTATGCACCTTGCTTGATTCATTATGTTACTGTTATATTATGTACAAACTTGCCATGCCCTCCCTCGTTTACATCTGCTGTAGTAACAAACTAAATTTAAGTAAGAGAACATGCTATGATTATCTGTTTGTCTTTTTTTTTTTTTTTTTATGTATTTACTTTTGGGTATTTTTTGAATGCTACATTTGAAAATGCTCCAATAAACATAACATACAAAAAAAAAAAAAAAAAATCTACCTTTGTGTTCAACATAAAAAAAACAAATAACAACCATATGAGTTAGAACATGGGCTATATGCAAACTTCAGGGGAAAGCAAAATTATGAAAAATAATAAATGAATATGAATGAATAAAGACTTACATTGCCAGTAAGTTTTTTTTTTAAAGAAATTTATACTTTTATTTAGATTATTAGATTAGATTATTATTAATATAGAAATTAAAGGGAATTAAACAAATTTTTTTAATAATCTTTCACAATATCACTGTTCTTACTGTATTTTTTATTAAATAAATCCAACCTTAAAATGAGATTTCAAAATATATCTTACTGACACCAAACTTTTAAACAGAATTGTATATTTCAGTCTGTTTTGGAAATATATCTTTATAGCATTTGAATATAGTGCCCAAGTCATATGGACTAATTTTATGATGCTCTTTTGTGCTGTTTTGGAGTTTGACAGCTCCTGCATACAGGTTTGGAACAACATGAGGGTGAATAAATGATGACAGAATTTTCATTTCTGGATGAATTATCCCTTTAATGAAGAATTAAACATAATAAAAAGTAAAGCACTGACCTGTGCGAAGTACAGTTTTAGTTTAGTGCCGCTGAAATCGGATTCATGGAGCTCGATGCGTGCGCGTGCAGCAGCCTCTGGAGTACTAAAGCTGATCCGAACTCTTCTGAAACTCTTGAACATCTGGAAGGTCGTCTGATCATCATAAATCCTGAACAGAGCCTCAAACCGCTCCTGGGGAGAATTACAAACAAAACACAATTCAGAACTGCTTTGGTTTTGAATTAAATAACTTCATATCTACTGTAAACTTTTGCAGTGTGTAATTTCACGATTCTGCTGATGTTTTAAGCATCTGTGTTATTATAAAACTAGCATCATGCTCTCCTGTGCCCTAGAGGCATGGTACAGGACTCAGCAGTGCTGATTTGGATGGTTTTGAATAGAAGGGGGCAGGTGAAATATGAAGTGTGACCTTTACTGTGCTGATGGAGCAAGTAAAGACAGAACGGTGACAGGAAGAAAATAAAACAAAAGGTTCATTCAAGGATACTAGAACAAGTTCTAGCTTTACACCACACATCGTCTATATTCACTATACTGACGTGATTAATTGGTGTGGCTAATTAACTGTTGTTTAAGATATAAATGTGTATTGTTTGATATGTTTGTTTTGATATAAATTTGATTTTAAGTCTGCAGCTCCTGTGCTAAAGTGCAAAATCTAACATTAATTTGATAACACAAAAAAATTCATAATAAAACAAAAGATCTGATGATCTTTTTTGCTCTCTCATGTTTAATTTCTATGAATAAAACTACTATCTGAATAAATTGAATATGAAATTTGAAGAAGAAGAAGAATTTTTGCTGTCCATATGCAGCATTGTCCAGTTTGTGTTTGCATTTCAGTGGTTCTGTTCCCACACATAGAGAAGGTTTGTTTTGAACTCAGGCACTGTGTAACAAGAGGGGATGTGTCAATCACTAATTCATGCACAGCTCTGAGTGTTTCCTGCAAGCAGTGTAGACTTACACACTACCCCGGTGGAAGGAGTGGACATCCACCTTCATGACACGCCAGCTTTTTGTGTGTTTGTGTGTGGCATGTTAAATAAACACCAGCTAGAAACATCATGATTTTACAAACACTGGTTAATGCTGGTATTTCCATGCTGTTCACCTGCAAAACTGATTAAGCTCGTCAATCTGCATAAAAGGCAGAATATAGTGTATGTACTAATTTTATTGTGTTCTTTTATACCTTTTGACAGGCACTGGTCACTAAAAATACCAGTATACAGGTTTGGAACGACATGAGGGTGAATAAATGATTTCATTTCTGGATGAACTATTCCTTTAATGAAGAATGAAACATAATAAAGATTAACATGCTGACCTGTGCAAAGTAGTTTTAGTTTTGTGATGCTGAAATCAGATTTGTAGAGATAAGGACACATACCATGATGACCTGCTTCTACATTAAACTGTAAAATATGAATGCATACATGCATAAATGAAAAAAATAAAATAAAATACTGAAAAAAGTATTGATGCTAGAGGAGCATAATATTAAAATTCTGGCCTATACAGATAAGATAATTATGTTCATGCTATGGTTGATATTAAAATTATATACTACTTTAACAAAAGAAATTAAAAATAATCACTAAAAGCTAAATTCAAATGTACAGTATGAACAATGGATAATTATTTTGAGTTTTACAAAAAATGACATTTAACAGTATTAGTTAAATAATTAATTGATTTAATTACTAATTAAATAACTACTTGTTTTTAAAGATTTTATTTCTTTTGTATGGTATCGATTAGGGCTGCACGATAAATCGCATGCGATATTTAACGCGCATCTTGTCAGAAAGCCGGTTCTGTAATCAGCGGTAAATCTCCATCACATGCGTGCTTTCACATTGAGCAGCATTAACTACACAGAGCCGTTGTTCACTGACGAGCTGCGCAAAAAATCGCGCGAATATGAACGTGGTTTTGCGTAGCTCGTCAGTGAACAACGGCTCTGTGTAGTTAATGCTGCTCAATGTGAAAGCACGCATGTGATGGAGATTTACCGCTGTTTACAGAACCGGCTTTTCTGACAAGATGCGCATTAAATATCGCATGCGATTTATCGTGCAGCCCTAGTATCGATATGTTGTGCATCCCTAATGCAATTTCATTAAGAAATTACATACAAAATATATAAATATATGATTGTATCTATTATGATGGCCCAGCATCAAAAGAGAAGAGCTGAGGTTTTTTTTCTCTCAATGTGTTGCTGGTTGATGGACAGACACTTCAGCGAAACTTCAAAGATCACATCAGCATCCAGTAAACACCTGATACCAACATTTCACAGGCAGGAAACAGGCCCCTTTTCAAAGCAGCATCGCAGATAAGTGTTCAGGACACTGGTGTGATGTAAGGCCTATGTAACTCCGTTATGCAACAGCACAAGTGTGTGTGTGTGTGTGTGTGTGTGTGTGTGTGTGTATTGGTTCACTTCACACCTCTTCCAGTCACATGCATTATACACCTTTTACCTGCCTGGAAAGCATAAAAAGGTGGCGGCATATGAGATCATTGTGGTCAGCTTTGATGGAGGGCAGAGAGAAATATTTACAACTACTGATGGAAAACCGCAATCTGGAAGGAAAAAAAAACATGCACACCCCAACAGAACAGAAAAAGCAAGAGTTAAAATACTTCATTAGGCTGATTAAAATGATAATATGATATTATTTTTTATCACTTCAAAATTAAAAGAACCATCTAATTCATTTAGCTTTTTTTTATTTGAATGCAGCCAAGTGAAAGCAAAACAAAAACTTTCTATTATTTCTCAGTAACTGTAGTCATTTTTGATGGAATGTTTTGAAGATGTTTCTATTCCTCTGAGGAAAACACGTCTGGCTAGTGAGGTCAAGCATTAGTCCAGGACTGCCCATGTATGAACTCTGTACAAAGTATTTCAGAGAAATGGAATGCATATGGCTTTGAGATTTAAATAGACTTGGGACAGAAATTCCCAAATCAAAAAGAGTCAGACAAAGAGTCATAGAGAGGTAGACTAGAGAGATTTAGAGAGGTGACACTCTAAATAAAAATCCTCTAAAAGCCTCTAAAAAGAAGTGCCAGAGAAACTCACAGAGACTTAGACTGAGAGAGAGTGATTTGAGAGAGTCAGTAGAGACAGACTGAGGAGAGTACAATAGGTGTGGACTATCTGACTGAAATCTATTGAATTGTTTGTAAACTGCAGGCAAAAACACATATTTTTTCTGTGATATACAAAGTACAGTTGTGTATAAAGCTGACCACATTCACTCATTTCTGCTCATGTTGCATTCGATATGTAATGAATGGTGAAACAACTGATGTGTATGAGTTCAGTTCTACTATCTTTATAATTCTCAAAGACTTATAAATATAAGAAATTCTATAGTATAGTTTAGTATAGTTTTAACACTGAATATTAATAATGTAAACTACTGAGATGGTAACTGATTTTTTTCTAAACAGAGGAAGCATTTTCTTTTCAGCCAAAAAATTAATTAAGCCATGTTTTCTATGCTGTTTTTCACTAAATCAACAAGAAGAATTGTATTTTCACCTATGCAACAATATAATAATACATAATGATAAAAAGCAACATTTATATATACAGTATGGAAAATACCAGTCAAGAGACTACTGCCTAAATAAATATTGTCAGCTAAATTATTGTGAATATATCACAATAATTTGTATTTGATCACCAGCCCTAGTACACTCCACTGCTCAGTGTACTTATCTTCTTGATCTCATACTACAGTTTCCTCAGAAAGTGACTTTAGGACAAGCTCCACACATGTACTCAATATAGAAAGCCATTGAAAAAAGCGAGAATGTCCCAAGAATCTGGGGCATATGGTGCACTAGGATGCTAGCATGATTTTAGGCTGAGAATAGAACCATAAATAATTAAGAAGATTAAACGAGTGGGAGATGTTTTTAATTACCCTGCTGATGTTACACAACCCTGACGACTAGCCGCCAATCAAAGTGCCCTCGGGTAATACAGACTGGAGCAGGATTCAAAGAATCACTGTATTACAACTACAATATAAATTTCTAAATATAGACAAAAACACACACTAAACTCGACAGATGGACACATTTTATTACATTTCCCCATAGAGACCATATCACATCTGGTTTCCCATAATTCAGCTGCTCATTGTTTGGCCTGTCAGTGAATAATGAGTGAACTTTTGCTGCCTTAAATCAAGTCTTTGTCCAAAAAGTCTGGAAACAGGAGGACCAACCCAGAAAACAAAATCTAAATGTTATCATAATGTCACACATGAGTCATTCATTCATCCAAGCAACCGTTCTGTGCATGAGGTGCCAACTCGCCAGGCACAAAACAGTTTTGCACAAAAGAAGCTGACCCCTGACCTTCTGTGACAGGAAATCTATGTAAGTGGCAGAAGCGATTCATCACAAGTGCTATAAATGCAGAGGGCACTGTGTTTTCCCTCAGCGTTATCAGCACTGAGTTAAACAACAACAAATACTGTCACCCTGATTGGCTCTGGTGGAATTGGTGCCATCATTCAGGTCAGTTGTGGTTTTTATACTAGAATCAATGGTAGGGAACAAATCCAATTTACAGACCTGATGAAAAAGCCCTGGGGGATTTTCCAGAGCTCAGAGATGGGTGCTGTGATATTCATCCCAGAATTCCATGCCCTTATGGGAATTTCTGATATCTGGAAAACCTGTGTTGACTAAGCAGACTGATTTCTTACTGTGTTCAGTGCAGTTCTTTAATATGGAATTCAATCAAGATATTTATAGAATGGTATCTGACAAATGATGAATATGAAAAGCTTGTCTTGCCCTTATTTTTGTGGTGATCCTCCTTGTACTACCAAAACAGCACTGACCTCACCTGCCAAGTCATGGACTCTACAAGACCCCTGAAGGCGTCCTGTGGTATTTGGCACCAAGACGTTAGCAGCAGATCCTTCATGTCCTTAAGTTGAAAGGTTGAGCCATCATGGATTGGACTGGTTGGTCCAGCACATCCCACAGATTCTCAATCAGATTAACATCTGGAGAATTTGGAGTTCACCTTGAACTCTTCATTTTGTTTCTTTAAACCATTCCTGAAAAATGTGTGCCGCGTAACAGGGCGTAATATCCTGCTGAAAGAGGCCACTGACCATCAGCACTCTGACCAGTCTGCACCTACACAGGCCCATTATTAAAATTGATGCAACATAGACTTCCACCATTGATGAGCCTTGGACACCCTACATGCTGTCACCAATTTGTGGTTTGTCCCTTTTCGGGCCACTTTTGATAGGTTCTCACAAATGCTGTCCAGGAGCACCCCACAAGCCTCGTTGTTTCAGAGATGCTCTGACACAGTTGTCTGGCCACAACAATTTGGCCCTTGTCAAAGTCACTCAGATCTTTATTCCTGCCCGTTTCTTTTGCACCAACACACTGACTACATGAACTGACCTTCACATATGACCTTGTTAGGAGATGATTAAGGAGCCTTGTTAGGCTCATCAGTATATATATATATATATACACCCACTGCTCCGGGTGTGTGTTCACGGTGTGTGTGTGTTCACTGCTGTGTGTGTGCACTTTGGATGGGACAAATGCAAATCAAATATAATTTCGTAAATTGCATAAACAATTATGAACAAAACAGCATCATGTATTTATGCATTGCTTAATCCAAAGAGCCGAAGCGCCATTCACACAGACTGCATTTAAAAACATATGAGACACCGTGAAAAGGAATAAACCTAGTTTAAACTGTTTTAACTTTCCAAAGAGAAAGGAAAACTTGAAATCGCATCATATGACCCCTTTAAGAAATTTATATTTTTAACACATGCACACACACAAACACACACACACAATATATATACATATATATATATATATATATACATATTACAAACCACAATATACAAGTATCAGCTACACTAATGTGCCACCCTATAGAATGTAGCTTTTATTCTCTGACCACAAAGTTACATAATTCGGCGCATTGTCACATCAGTAGATGTTTATTCACACAAAGGGACTGGCTCTAACATCCCAATGCGCTGAAGAGTCAGGAAGGTTGTTTGAAGTGCTAGGACTAGAATGTGCAGGCTGTGTCGGCTGGTAACCCGACCCACAGGAAAACAGACACAAGCGGGTGGCCAACAGCCTTTTGTCTAACGTCATCATTACCTACGAATGCCTTTAACCTTTCAGAGTGACATCTGAGCTCTGCCTGTGCTCTTGGGTTACAGATGTATCTAACCTCCCTCCTCCATCCATCTTTTGGTTTCATCCATCTATCAGTCCATCTAAGATGAGTGAAGAGAGAGAGAAAGAGTGAGAGAGAGACCTACAGTCCTAGCATGGCTGTTGCAGGGCTATATATCAGGCTGCAGGCTTCAGCCTCTCCACTCTCCGCCAAAGCTCAGATCCTGTTACCTACCTGAGCAGAACCTGATCCAGGTATGCTTCAGTCCTATGCTACCTTCAGTTTTACCTGTCACTCACTCTTGTAGCTAGTGTGCCATTTGTTGCGACATCTACTCTAGACAGAGATGAATCCGCCAGGTCGATAAATCGGGCATTCATTCACCAATTTGAGAATACTAGCATTTGATTTTAGTTTGTCCAAAATCAAAATCTGTGAAAAATCTTTCATTTTCCTATCTCTTGAACACATACATTTGAGTATATGCATCTTAATCATTAATTTCAAAGTTTTAAATGTTTTTTTTTTTCTTTTTTACAGTTATCAGGAATTGTTCTCTCATAAATACTATTAAATTTTTTTGTTTATTTTTTTTTTTTTGGACAAGTTTTTTTTAAATGCTGCTTTTTTAATGGGTCTTTTTTTCCATTATGATATCAAAACAGTTGTATCACCCTTTTTTTTTATTCAATTTTATTCCTCCCTAAAAAAAATCTATACCTAATTAATTCAAATTCAGAAATTAACAATATGCTCATTACAAATTAGGTGTATTCAAAACATTGACAGGGCACAATAAAATGAGCATCATGTTACTGACCTATTGATTATCCCTTGGCCTGGTTTCTAGATATTAGAGAGATTTCTCTCTCTAGATCTACTGCTTGTGACAGGACCAATCATTCCAGCAAATAGAACTTTTTTATTCAAAGCTGAAGAGGCTCATCAGTTGAAAGACTGAGTCGTGACCATTATTACCTGTCATTTAGCTTTCTTGCAAAGGGATTTACAGCATACTAATTGTAAGGAAAGTCTCTCATGGGAGCCACTGGGGTTAAACGCTTTGTTCAATGGCACATGGAGTAGATCTGTCACTCCTCAAAACTCTGCAATTCCGGTGTCACTTCCGCTTGAAAACAAACCTAGATCACTGACTATCATGCAACCATCATCCAGTGACATACAGATCAGCTAAAAAGCCAATATAAACAAATAAAGAGCACTGAAAGTTCTGACAGCTGCTATGCACACTAACTCTACTGATCATGCCTGATGGATATTCACTCCTGCTTATGGGAATCAGTGCGAAGTAAAATGCAAACTAGACTTGTGCCGGTATTCGGTAATGCGGTATATCACTGAAAGTGTTTTGATTTTTTATTGTTCGGTCACACTTTACATTAGGGCTTCATTAGTTAACATTAGTTAACATAAACTGCCAATGAAAAAATTTTCTGAACATTCATGAATATTAATATATCATTAATAAAGAAAGTTGTAACTGCGTTATTTAATGAGCTAACATGAACTAAGACTTGTATTTTTTAAACAAAGATTAATAACTTCTGTAGCAAATGTAGCTATTGCTCATTGTGAATGTTAATGCATTAACTAAGGTTAACTAATGAGGTCTTATTGTAAAGTGATACCTATTGGTCTTTATAGTTCTTTTGCACTTTAATCTGTGTAAAACTTTTAACTTTATACATTTTTCTGTATTGCTTTATTGCATTTAAATGTTCAGTTATTTTAGTTATAAGAAAAAAGTTATTAAACCTGTTATACTGTATTATGACAGCACGGTTTTTAACTAAATTTCAATATCGTGATAACACCGTATACCGTGATAAAAGCATTAGCAATTAACCGCAACATGAAAATTTGATACCGGTATATCCCTAATACAAACACGCAAAAATCCTGTAAAACTTTAAAAGTCATGTGTTTCTCGCTTCAACAAACATGCCATCAATGTGTTAACCATTTAGAGGGGATGTGTATGTGTGCGGTTATACGTGAATGTTGAGAGTCCTGCCCATAACCTTCAGATTGAATGTGCTGATGTCTGCATATTTTCCATAGCACATCATTTTCCATTGAACACACACACACACACACACACTGTAGGCCACACCTGTTCCAATGAATGCGCTCAGATCCCAGTTGCTCCACTAACAAGTCTGACAAAAAAAGTTAACAGACTGTGTGAACCTATCCGTCATTATCTACTGTAAACTGGCCCAAACGTGACATGTATCCAAAACCCTATCAGAGAATAATTTCTAATTCCTTCATTTATCCACTATTGAAACCAGTTAACGCTTCAGATGACTGATTATGAGCTGCCTTATCTATTTACTGCTATTTAATGCTGCATTTTATAATCTCATGTGTCCTCAAACCGAGCCAAAAACCCAGATTAGAACCAATACACACACATACTGACATTTTCAGACATTTTCTTCATAAATCTTAAATTGTCTTCTTTCTCTCATGTCTTTCCTCGCTCAGGGCAGGACACTGCAGGGAAAGCAGAGCCACTGCAGTCTGCAGTAGCCGCACAGAAACACCTGTCTGTCTGACTGACTGCCTCTCTATTTGCAGTTTACGGCACAGAAAAACACATAAACTAGGTTAACACTTTGACACCACATGCTTATTGGCACTTTTTTATTTTTTTATTTTAGTATCAGTCTCCTTTGCCACTCATTTGAGCAATTGTCACAAACACCATACATGCATTTCCATGCAAAAAACTTGAGCATTTGCTAGCTTGTTTAAGTGTGGCAAATGTTTAAAGGTGTAACAGAAAAACAGTTTTATTGCTAGAAAGGTGCAGACTTGTATGTACCAACAAATATAATCATAAATATTAAATCTACGATTCCTGACATAAAAATGCATCTGTGCATTTTCGATGCAGAAAGCTGCACTGGCTCATGCCGGAATGCATAGTGTGTGTCTGGGTGCCCTACTTCTGGACAAATTCCAAATGAGGAATTCTAACAAATACTCGATGCAATTTAAGTGCCATTATCAATTACAAAACAAACTAAGTTTTATCATCGATTATCACAGTACGATGGGTGGATGTGTGCAGTTCTACCTGACATACCTACAAAAGGCAAAGGTGAGTATGTGTATGCAGGGGGCAATTGCGCCTATAGCAGATTATGAAACAACTTATTTTTAAGGGTATAGTTCACACACCAAAAAAAAAAAAAATGAAAAGGGAGATGTTAAGAATAATGTCATGGACTGAGTTTTTGGGCATACAATGAAAGTGAATCAGCTCTCATTCTTCTTCACAGAAGACAAAAGAAAGTCATACAGGGTTTGAAACAACATGAAGGTGAGTAAATTATTACAGAATTGTCAATTATGGTTTGAACTATCCCTTTAAGCATGTAATTTAAAGTGTCCATACAAAGGGGTGGCGCAGCCCGTCTGGAGCTGCTCCGCATCGAGGTCGTTCAGAGCATTGACGCCATTGGTGCGCATGCAGCAGAATGTTAATGTGAACTGCGGATTCATTGAAAAAAATTCCAGCGATGAGAAACAATGAACTGGCTGCGTGCAACGTCACACAGACCGCGCGCATGCAGTGAAAGCGCTTCTCGCTCACAGACACAGACCGTTCATAAACAGCGTGCATTTATTATTTTCTTCTGTATTAATTTCTTTATAGTTAAACTTGGGAGTACCTGCATTTTGTCGGACGTAAACACCTCCGTGTCTACATCGCATGCGATGAGCGTCAACATCTCCAATTTCATGTTTATCGATGGCATTCCCTCTTTTGCAGCTTGTAAACAGATAAATAAAGAAATGTGGTCTTTTATTCCCTATTCTTCTTTTCTTTCTCTCTCGCCTTCCTTTTGTATCTGTGCGTCTGTCTGAGACTTAAAGTCTTTGGTGTGTTGGAGAGGTGACTGACCAGCTCACCGGCTGTCTCTGACTGAGATGCTGCTCTGTGAGCGCGTGAAGGTTCAGGTTCATCCGTATTGACCAATCAGAGCGCTCAGCCACCACATTGACGTCACCGCCTTCTTCGTTTGATTCTCTATTCTGATGTGCACGCGCTCCTCGGGGAAGCGAACGCAGAACGCCGCAGAACGGTTGGGTTTGCCAACAAACGATGCAGTCATTGTTGTCCTGCTTCTTTTGATGTGTATCTTTACAGGACGGGAAATAGTTCCAGGTGACAACTAAAGCTGTAGTAAAAAAAGGAAAACATTTGTCATAAATTCCCAATTTATAAAATTACCTCAGAATGTCAAAAGGACCACAAAGACCTTAAGAGACTCAAAGGGGTCATATGATGCGATTTCAAGTTTTCCTTTCTCTTTGGAGTGTTACAAGCTCTTGGTGCATAAAGAATGTTTGAGAGAGGCGGGGCATAGAGGACCTACAATAATGTACAGTATTTGAAAAATAATGTGTTTTTTGAACATAAAAGCATGTCAACATATTCTGTTACACCAAATACACAAAATAATGATCTTTAAAATAGCATCATATGACCCCTTTAAGGAAGTCAAAACAAAAGGTTTAAGGTCTTGAAAAATTTAAATCAGTTAATTCTAAGTATTATGTCATAATATATCTAATAGTGTTTTAAAAGTTAAAGTTACCATATGCTCGTGACGTGAACAAAAGTCGCATCCTTTCAGAGTAGGCATGCTCGATAATTATGCAAGGAAAATGCATTGAAACTTAAGTAGTGTCATAACTGAGCAATTTATATTTCCTTTTTTAATTGGAGGCTATAAAAATGTAAGAGTAATTTTGTATTTTGTCATTATTTCAGTTAATGAAATATACGTTTTTCTTTTACAGTAAGCTGTTTCCAGTGGAAAACATGCAATGCAACACATTGCACTGTGCTGTGTTTTAAAGGAAATATCCATAAACCTAAAGTCCTGGCAGAAAATTACCAGTAAAGGGTTCCCTTTTTCATTGACTTTTTCTTACAGTGTCCCTTTAAATTAGTGCACCATAAATTGCATTCAGACACAAAACACTAATTCGACCATTGTTATTATTCAATCACACCAATGAAAATAAAGCACTCCCACACTTGTATTTCAAACAAAACATGATGAAACTCTCTTAAGCACAGTGAAGGAAGATTCTAGATGCCAATCTGTGCAAGAGACTATGCTTAGCAGGGTCAGTCTCAAAACACACAGACACACACAGCATTGCAGAGACACTGCACCATCATGACTTACAAATGTACATGTGTAAAGACTGCCAGTCTACCTCGCTCATGTGTTGCCGTACCAGCCCCTGGCACCACTGCAGCTATCACAAACTAGGGCAAGCTATTTATATCACCAAGAGAAGAATGATAGAGAGAGATTCAGAGAGAGATGAGAGAGAGAGAGAGAGAGTCCAGGTGAAGGAGAGTGCAGGCACTAGAGGAGTAGAAGGTGATGCAGCAGATATGGGATGCAGAAGAGATGGCTTTAAAAGAAAGCCGCAAGTCAGGAAATATGACAGACAGGCTGAAATAGAGTGAACAAAGATAACTGAAAAGAAAAATAATTTAAAAAACGGCATGTAGAAAATAAAGGTAAAAAGGAAAAAAGGATATAAAACAGATCAGTTTACAGCAGGGCTGTCCAAACTCGGTCCTGCAGGACCGGTGTCCTGCAGAGTTTAGCTCCAACCCTAATTAAACACACCTGAACCAGCTAATCAAGCTCTTACTAGGCATAGAAACTTCCAGTCAGGTGTGTTGAGGCAAGTTGGAGCTAAACTCTGCAGGACACCGGCCCTCCAGGACCGAGTTTGGACAGTATACCCTGGTTTACAGTATTTCCAATGCACTGCAGAGGTATGGTATTGTGTGTTTCTAGCAATCATTGGATTAGATCTATTGCAGTTTATATGTTTTTCCCTCTAGAACTTGTTTATACACAACACCAAAATGTCCCCTATGTAAATGAGCCACATCCTGTCCTGAATAATAACAGTATTATATTTTTATTATCCTCTTCGCAAATTCTTTTACATCCACAGGTCAGCAGCAGGTCCATGGACTGCTCACCACAGCACTGAAATGAGCAATGCAGTATATCTATTTATGACCTTATTATGACGCATTATAAATAATGTGTGGATGTGTCATTTAAGGAGGTGGTTTTGCTTCAGGACCCAGATTTTGCATTGGACATCAAGTGGTAACCCAACAAAGCAGCAAAACCGTTTATTGTTCAAAATTAACAAAAATGATGTTAAAATCAAAGTGAAGTGCTATGGCCCAACAATAAGCAAAACTATTAACATGATAAAAAAAAAAGGAATAAGACAACATGCAACATGGAACAAACACTGGGCCAAATGTTGTTTTAGTATTAGCTGTAACAGAGAAAGAATCCTGAAACAAATGTATTGTGGTTTCCACAAAAATATTAAGCAGCACAACTGTTTTCAACATTGATAATAATAAGAAATGTTTCCTGAGCAGCAAATCAGCATATTAGAATGATTTCTGAAGATTCATGTGACACAGATGACTGGAGTAATGACTGCTTAAAATGTAACTTTGCTATCACAAGAATAAATGAAACTTTAAAATATATTAAATGCAGCCCTGGTGAGCATAAGATAATCACAAACACCAGGGTGATTTTGTATGACTGCTGAATGTAAATTATCCTTTATGTATCATGCATTTATCTATCTATCTAATCCATCATTCTCAACAACCTGATCTCTTGGGTGAGTTTATAAAGGGACTATTTATAGACTCTAATCTAAGGATACATGGCTCAGATCCACTGTTTTGACTCCCATTTGAAGAGTCTCAGTGCTGAGGCAGGCAGGCAGGATTTTGACCCTGATACAGCTCAGTGAACAGAGAGGGGAGGAGGGGTCGCGAGTTGAGTTGAGGCACGTGCCACCAAAGCAGGTCAACAGTCTTAATGAAACGACAACACCAGGCTGCCAGACGCAACCAAATGAAAGAATGTGTATTTGTGTGTGTGTGTGTGCATATGTGTGTGAGAGAGCAAAAGGCAAGGAGGGAAAGAGAGCTTCTCTTGTGCCAGTCACACAAAGTAAATGAGAATTTGTGGGTGCGTGGGGTGGGGGGTTCGGTGCGTCTGTGAAAGCTCTAGTTTCTGAAGCAGAAATAAAGGCCAGCTGTTTGCCCACAGAGTTGCTCACAGCTCCACCCAAAGACACAAATCACATTCACTGTATCTCAAGAGCTGAAAGTAAAGAGCATTTCTGTGTTTTTCAAACAGAGAGAGAGAGACAAAGCCCTATTTAGCCCTCAGGGATGTGTACAATACATTCACTTCAACTGTGAGGTGTTTTGACAAGAGAAAAGTGTGATTTCAAATAGCCGTCTCTAGATAAATGGTACAAAGTGATTGCCAAAATATCATTTCACTGTCACTCACAGTCACAGAAATATATGTTCATGGCTGCTCTGGATAACTGCACTCATCAGTACAAGACACACACAATCTACAGGGCAGTACACAGGGTCACAGAGTGAAAGGCATTATGGGTAACCTCTAGCCCTCACTGTTTTATCCATCTTTTTTACCCTCAGGATAATGACCCAAATATACTATTCAAATGCACAAATACACAAAACGCACAAACATTCATAGTCATAAAGCACTCACGCAATAACAAAGATATAAGCAAAGCTTTTCCTAGTATTGATAGCAAACACCCGTCAATGTGGTCTAAGCCTCAGTTGTACTCATTAACAGGTCATGAATGCATATGCGTGTAGCAATATTACTGGCCAGCTGAACGTACAAAGGAATTATGTCATAAAACAATTACATTTTCCTGAAAAAAAGAAAAAAAATGATATGAAAACATATGAACAAACAAATGAATGGCAGTGAAAAAAGACCATTTATTAAACCTACCTGGAAAACATGTTAGTAAATGGTTCCTTTTTTCCCCCCTAACATTCTAGAAACACTCTCTTTAGGTTCTATATTAGTCAGCTGTACTAACATTCCAAGAATGTTGTAGGGAGGTTTGTGTGACAACCTAATAGGAACCTATACAGAATATTTGCTAATGGTTATTTTTAGGTTTTATTTATACTACCATTTAAAAGTCCGGGGTCATAAAGAGATTAAGTAAGAAATTAATAATTTAATAAAACAAAAATACAGACTTTTATATTTACATTTTCGAAGTCTAGATGTGAACAAGAGCTAGTCACAAGCTTCAGTGGAGGGCAAGATTATGAAAAAATAAGTGACAGTAAAGACATTTAGAATGTTACTGTGGCGAGTGGAGTGGGGCCGAGAGCTGTATCACTCGCGTCACCGGCCCACCCCACTTGTCACAGTTACAAAAGATTTCTATTCCAAATAAATGCTGTTCTATTGAACACACTTATTATAAGTAATGTTTCTTGAGCAGTAAATCGGGATATTAGAATGACTTCTGAAGGAACACTGAAGACTGTATTTGCTGCTTTAAATTCAGCTTTGCCATCACAGGAATAAATTAGATTTTAAAAATATATTCAAATAGAAAACAGTTATTTCAAATTATAATAATATTTCACAATATTAGTGTTTTTACTGTATTTTTGGTCAAATAAATTCAGCCTTGGTGAGCATAAGAGACTAATTTGAAAAAAAAAAAAAAACCACTTTAAACAATAATCTAAGTAAAAACAACTTGTTCCTAAATTCTTGGATTTCCGGTCTCAGAACCCTGAAATAATTAACTATCGTCGCACAAAATGATGGCTGGGCATGCAAGATCTGTATGCAAGGAGATGTAGGGAGGAAAAATATATATATAAATAAAATATAATTATTTCTGAAGAATAAAATGTGGAGAGGTCAACCAAATCCTCCTCTATGTCAGAAAACAGGTCCCCGATCATTTCAGTCTGACCTTCACATTTTGTACAGCACATTTCAGAACAAATTGCCTTGTGTCACAACATAATGGTTTATAAAGAAGCAGTTATTTAAAAGATGGGGCTAACAAATTATACTGAAAAATAAAAAACCTTGACTAATATAGACCTCAGGGGAAAAAAAGAATAAAAATTCATGATATGATGCCTAAAAGATCAAGACAAAGAACAAGGAGAGACTAAGCTGAAAATAAGGAAGCAGGTTTTAGTTCTACTGCTGAGTGTGTTTGTTCCCAACACAACAATTAAGTATTCAGGTTTAATATTTTCAGAGAAGCACAAGAGGTTTTCAGAAGGAAGCAGGTATGCTCTATTTTCAGCCAGTGACCTGAGTGGCTCTGTTTTTCTCTCTCTCTCTCGCTGCTGAGAAATCACTTCTCCGCTTATCTCCTCTACCATAGGGGAAGTAAAAGCTCTTCTCAGCCCCTGCCACTCCTCAGGTAAGAGGTTACAGCTTCAACAGGCAGCAAAAATATTCCATGAATGCTAAGGCAATGCAGTGTGAACATCAGATGTTGTCCTCGGGGCCTTAAAGTGCTGGCTTCTGAATGTAGGTTAAAATGTACTGCTCACAAGACCTCCATTAGCTTTGAACATGCCCGATTTGGAAAACTAGAGATTGCTGAAAAAGACCAAGACACCTAGCAAGTACTCAAAGCCTGCGGAACTGATTGTGTTGTGTGGGAGAGAAAGCCTTTTATCCCACAATGCCTCATCTCAAGCTCAGATAGACCCTTAAAGGAATTCACGCAAAAATGAACGTCTTTCCAAACCTGTATGACTTTTCTTCTGTGGAGAATATATTTTGAAGAACTGTTTTTGTCCATACAATGTCAGTGAGGTCCAAAACAACAATGACTTTCAACGTATGGACAAAAAACTCTTTTGGTAACAGAATTTTCATTTTGGGGTGAACTATTGTATAAACAGATGCGAGTGCTTCTCTGTGAGCTGAATTTTTTTTTACTATGCAAATAGAAACAGGAAGATTTTTTAAAATTTGTTCTCACCCTCTGCCTGTCCTCCTCGAACACAGCCTCATGCACGCTGCAGACAAACAGAGCTGTAGGTAGATCACTCAAGTCCATCATCTCCTCGGAGTCTTCCTCAATCTCTCCGAACGCCATCTCTTCTTCATCCTCCTCTTCGGGATCGCTGCTGTGACCCTCTGAGCTGTTGCTCCACAATTTCCAACCCTCACGCATCATTCCACTGCCCCACCACAAGACAGCATTAGAACAAATGACACAATCCAGTCGACATCTTGAGGCAATCAAGGATATACTTTGAAAACAAACTAGTTTGCTTTAGGTAAAACACTTACAAAAGAGAAAATGCCATAAAAACACCATAAAAGTATACCATGTGTGCTATTGTTCATGACATGAAACCGTGATCTGTGAGTGAGCCGGTTTCTGCAATACACTTGCAGCGTTTACTAAAGATCTACCTAATAATCTGACAGGAAGGTGACTATTAATAACAATATGACAATGTGGCAATAAATTAAATATATACAAAAATATGACTATATTATTATTTTTTTAAACAATGTCTTTTAAAAGATGGCATAGGAGAATAATAACAAATAATATATAATCTAATTAAAAATATTACAGTATCATTCACTTGTTGATAGTGGAAAAGTCTGTTCTATGTCTTTTACCTTTACGCACACAAGTCATATGTGGGTCAAAGACCCACAAAAGAAAGGCTCAAAAAATAAATATATTTTAAATGATTAAAAACTTCTGGCTGACCAATGGGTAAAACCTAGTGGTTTCAAGGATAGTGGCAAAGATAGGTAAAGATTAAAAATTACAGTTAATTAGTTTTCGGGGGCTGCACTGTGATCCTTAAATACAGTCTTTTTTAATGCCATCTAATGATTCTTGTTCTAAATATGCCTGATAAGATTTTTTTGGTATATGAACTATTGTTACACTGAATGACATTTAGTGGGTGTCTTCGGTAAATCATGGTAAAAATGTATGATAGTCATTATTATTTATTTTATTTATTTATTTTTTGCTCAGAAAAGAAGAAGAAGAAGAAGAAGAAGAAGAAATTAAACTGGACACATTCTAATGTACGTAAAAAAAATCAAAGCTGTCAAACTTTCATCGTTTTAATGCTTGAAAACCCCTTTACGTCTTTGACCCATGTACTACTGTTAATGTACTTTTATGTTGTTTGACATCTGGTCATTATCCACTTTCATTTATAAAACTAGCAGCGTGAACATCTTGCCTCATTTTGTGTTTGACACAGAAAGTCATAATGTTTGGGAACGACATTAGAGGTGACTTGATACACAATATCTTTAACAAGTGAACGTGCCCAAGTACAGGTGCATCTCAATAAATTAGAATGTCGTGGAAAATTGGTCTTATGAAGTATTCTAATTCGTTGAGATAGTGAATTGGTGGGGTTTTGTTAAATGTGAGCCAAAATCATCACAATTAAAAGAACCAAAGACTTAAACTACTTCAGTCTGTGTGCATTGAATTTATTTAATACACGAGTTTCACAATTTGAGTTGAATTACTGAAATAAATGAACTTTTCCACGACATTCTAATTTATTGAGATGCACCTGTAGGTATAACTCAACGTGCCTGAATTTTCAGATTTCAGTTGTTGTGTGCTGTAGCGTCATCTAGTGGCCGTTACACGACTACATTGTGTATATTATGGGCGTAATCTTATTATAAGCGCGTCTAAAATAGAAAGTGTGTTCGCTAACCTGGACAGGATTCACACATGTGTGGTGCGTATTGCATATTCATAGAGATAAAAATGATTAATATACACATAATTCATAGATTTTCTGAAGAAAAAAAAAACATCGCTGCTGCTCTACATTTCATAACAAACCGATTAGCATGCTTAAACTATCAAGATGGCATTGACAACATAATTGTAGTAAACATCTATGCTAGTCTATTAATTCTGCACTTTTATTTGACATAAATTTCAAAACTAGTCCATCAGAGTCAAATATAATAGCATGATAATGTAAGTTTTATAGATCACTTACCAGTAATCTTTGCCCGAAATCGATGACCGGGCAAGAGGCCATCCACTTTAAGATCCGCGGCACATACACTTGAATACAACAATGGAATATTGTTAATCTCAATTAGAAATACGTCTTTTCATTTAAACAGTAAATTCGTCGTATGCAATCAAAACGACAAGTGACAGTGAGGAATGACCAATGACATTTAGGTGTATCTCATAATCAGCCAATGGGATTCGAATTCGCGGGAGATTGACAGCAGGGATTGATGGCGTGCGACAGAGGACTCAACCTGCACTGTTTGGTGTATTACATCAGAATGCATTATGGATTATCTTTGACATATTCATTTTTACCACATGAATTAACTAATTTTGAACGTTTTGTAATTAAAAACAACTAAGTGAAACATTTTATTCGATGCAACTGCTATCCTTCATATAGCAGTATATCAATAAGATAAAAATGACTGTCGCAGTGCTCAGTACGCATACGTTTTCACCGGCCGTCGAAACCACTGATAATTAATTTGACCGCCTGTTGTTATCTTGACTTGCACAAGCAGAATCCGAGTCTGTACTGTACATATGTTTCCTTAATAATATGGTCCTCGACACATGGGCTACACAGAGAACGATTATTAGTTAAAAAAACAAAACAAAACCAATATTCTTAAATTACACAAAGACAGTATTCAAATTTACGTCAGTCCTCGAGATACTAACATTAGTCTTCCAGTTAAATATTCGATTACACAGCAGTCCACAGCAATATGACTGAGATTCAAGGCTTTAATATATTGGTCAGCTATAAACTTCCTGTATACTCCAAGACCAAAGAACAAGCAGTTATTATAAGGCATGTATTATTGGTTTAACAGAATTTGGACCATGCTAACTATCAACACGGCACGCTGACTGAAGCGTGGTCTTTTTTTCATTATTCATTTTGATTAAAGGCATTATTATTGTCCTTGTGAAATGGTTATAATAGCATAAACATTAAGTAAAAAAAAAAAATTAAATCAAATTTCTTTAAATTAACTCTCAACACAGTAGTAATTGCACTTAAACATAACTCAGTGTTGTGATGTGGCTTAGACAGTCAAGTTTCCCCTCATCTTTCAACAATGGTGTCTGTCAATGGTATAATAAAAAAAAAACAGCATAAATGATTACTTGTGTTAAAAGACACCAAAACAACAACATATTTTACCACATTAGTCAAAGCAATGGTATTTATGATAAAATATCAGCCAGTGTTTCTTAAAGTTGTACAGAAAGCATATGTACATTTCAACCACCAGCAGTGTTCTGATTTGTAATACCAACAAACATGCAGATTTGTACAGAAAGCCTATTTGGTACACTTCAGACAAGCACAGGGAATAAATAATAGGCACAGCAGACATTCAGGCCTGAAGACTTCAAAATGGAAAATGAGAGGACAGTGTTCATGAGCTTGAGAATACAGTAATTTGAGCCAGTACCAAATATATATTTGTATATAACTAGCTGAGAATTGTGCAATCTATATTAGTCACTGGCCTTTGGTTGATAAAGCTGGACTGGCTGTAGTATCTCTGGTACAAAGCAGTAGCAGAACCCAAAACATCTTCTGAGGTATATTTAGATTCTCAAGTTAGTAATATTAGCTTTTTAACTTTGATATGAGACCGGGAGTGATCAAAATGTCAGTCAGCACATTTAAGGCATGATTACAGATATGAGTATCACACAAAGATAACACACCAGTATCTCAGGTTAAAATCAACGCCACCAATGAAAGTCCTTATTTGCATTTTAGCATAGAGAAAGGCTTATAGCTTGGTTTCCTGGCTCAGGACCAGACGAGATAAATACAAAAGTTCTAGAATGGTCCAATATTCTGGAACTGTGCTTTGTGAGTGCTGTCAATAAGCAAATCAGTAATGCTTAAACACACAGTAGCATTTCTCAAGTAAAATCAGTCTTAATTGCACTTCAGACATTTCCCCTCAGTCTTTTTTCAGCTCTGATGGTTGGTATGGGCTAACAGGGCTGGGAGAGACGGACAGCTCTTGGTCCATCGGAAGCGGCACAGGAGCCACACTATCGTTGTTCTCCAGTGCTCCGTAAGAAAAAGAGCCATTATAATCGGGCTGCACAGCCCAGCCCTTGTTGTGAATGGTTGGAATGCCTGTGTTGACAGAAAACAGAAAAAGTGTTTAATCTAATAGGATGATTATTTGTTTGGCTTGATGACAGAAATCACAAGTCATACCTTGTGCCATGTCCATGGTGACATATGGCTCAAAGGCTTTGACCTTCCTCTTGCTTTTAGTGATCAGGAACACTCCAAAAAAGCATATAGCACATCTGCAGGAACATTATAAAGACACATGTTAACATATCTTAGATTCCAAGGGTCTCACTGCTAGTCTGTTAGTCACTGCTACCGCTAAGAAAACAAACTTGTGTGGAATTTCATGGCTAAATAATTCTCTTCCTCACACGGATGTGTTACAGAATATCACATAGTACTACATAGTAGTCACTTAGTAGTAGTATAGTGAGCATTTTCCACCTTGATGAACTGAATGTAAAATTTAGTCTGTCAATGGATATAAACTTTTTTTTTTTTTCATAGTTCGTAGTTACTTTTTTTCATGGTTTCGTAGAAATAATATGAAATAAGCCTTTTCACAAATTATTAAATTCAAGTTTTTTTTTTTATTCTGGAAGGATTTTTTAATCTTTCAGCTTTCCCATCACAGGAATAAATAACATTTTAAAATATATTAAAGGGGTCATATGATGCGATTTCAAGTTTTCCTTTCTCTTTGGAGTGTTACAAGCTCTTCGTGAATAGATAAGATCCCTAAAGTTGCAAAGACTAAAGTCTCAAACCCAAAGATATATTTTTTATAAAAGTTAAGACTGGTCCACGCTCTCCTAAAACGCCTCGTTTAAACACGCCCCCACATGTCTACGTCATGATGTGGGAAGCTTTGCATAACACCACCCAAATGTTTACGCAAAGAAAGAAGACGTAACTTTATTGTTGCTGCCACAGCCGCCACCATGTTGTGAAGATGCTGTGTGTTTCGTTGCAAATTTCCTGATCCTGGTAGAGTAGACTACAGTGCCGGCTGTTCTGACTCACAGCCTGTAAGTACCTTTTCATATTTAAAGAATTTGCCACTGATGATTCAAACGCGAGTTTTGCGCAGTGTAGAGTAGCGTTTGTAGTTTGTCATTTCAGAACATGGTTTTATGTTTACGCGGTGCGATGCAACGCAATGCGTAAAAAGACAGTATAAGTCATTATAATCCGTAATTATGTCCCCACTGGATGCAACAAATGCCTCGTTTGTAATGGGTTTTTGTCTCATCGCACCGGGACACGGCATCACAGAATGGTAGGTGCATAACATTTCCGTCACACGCTTGAGGAATTCGGCCAATCACAACGCACTGGATAGCTGGAAAATCACAGCACACCTCGCTTTTCAGACCGATGATCTTTGTAAAAATCGACACGTTTCAGAAAGACGGGGCATAGAGGAGAAACAATAATGTACAGTATGTGGAAAATAATGTGTTTTTTTAACCTTAAACCGCATAAACATTTAATTACACCAAATACACAAAATAATGTTCTTTTTAGCAACATCACATGACCCCTTTAAAATATTTTACGATATTATGGTTTTACTGTATTTTTGATCAAATTAATGTAGCCTTGGTGAACATGGACTTCTTTCAACAACACAAATTTTTTTTTTTTACCTCACCTCCCTCAAACTGTTGAATGGTAGTATATGTACCTAGAATGCATCATAAAACCTACCCCAAAAGAAACATGCATATGTGCAGAACGTCTTCGTGGTTAAATTCCTGGTAAAATATGGCCCCTGTTTTAAAAGAAACAGAATGAGAATGCTAACACAAAATGAAGACAACCCTGTCGTCTTATTTAAGACAGAGATAGAGAAAGAAAATTTCTGAGTTCTACCTGCCACAACTGCAAATGTTGTGCAGAAAATGTAATTCACACAGGCGATGAGAGAGGAATCATACAGGTGAGATGCCTGTGCTAGAAATCTAATAAAAAAAAGTCAAGTCAGATTAAAACAGTATTAATACAGTCAGATTAATACAGTATTTCACTCCAAGCTCACTGTCCTACAACAGAATAGCAACACAATACACAACAGAACTTACGATGCTTGAAAGACGATAGTTGCCACCATGCAGACGAACATGACATAGAAAATGGGATAGGACAGCTGTAAAGGACCCAAGATGCTAAGCACAATCATCCCTGAAACTGCCTTCACTGTGATTACAGTCACTGAACCTAAAGGGCAAAGGTCAAGGGGACGGTCAACTCCATTATTTTGGTCTCTGGTACATTTATAAGGGCAAAATAGACAATGACTTGTTTATCTGTGCATTACTTCCTTGTCAAAAGAACTACTTTGCAAAACAAGTACTGCTTGTGGAGCACTTTGAGTAATGTTTCATACACACAATGGGCTTTACAAACAACCAATGTTGTGTTATTGTCCTACCAAGTAGTGCCACCAGCAGCAGAATCAGGACGAGGTAGTTGGCATTCCGCTGTTTATAGAAATACAGCACCAGACAGAATGTGATGATCCCTAGAAGCTGGAAAAAACAATCCAAATTAACTGTTCAAATAAAATGCCTTCAGCAAGTTATCAGTCATCAAAACAAATTCCATTTCTACCCATCAAAAATAATGTGCACTGTAAATCAAAACGATATCCTTTGTAAAATAATTATGGTTTGATATTTGCCATTTGTAATCACACAACAACTTTCTAAAACATGAGGGTGTGTATTACCAAGTATAAGAGGAAGGGCCAACCGATAACATGTTTTACAATGTTCTCCGCATTCAGCTTCTCGTGAGAGTTCGGTCCAAACGTCACAAAGAGGTAAGTACCGCCTGCCGTCAAGGCACAGCCCAGGAAAGTCAAGATGTAGCGCTCTACAAAGACAAGCATAGGGATGTTATAGTGCTCTGCATTTAATTTATTGTATTACTAATACAATATATCAACAAGTAGTTACTTGTTGCTTAGCAACTCATGGCCTCAATCTTTTGAATAAATAGGTGAGAAAATAGAGCTGGCACCTCAAAGCCAGCATTAATGTAGTGAGTTATGCAACTGAAAGCAATCAGTATAATTTCTTTTATTCCTTTATATGTGCTCAGAAAGATGACCAGAACTCACTCAAGAATTCCTGTGCCTTCCACTTTTCCCGCAAAAACAGGAAACCCAAGATGGAGCTTGCTGTGAAGACCAAAATACAAACCATTGGTTGTTACTTGAAATAAAAGAAAATCTAACAAAAATCTTATTTCAGGTAGTTGCTAAAGAAACATTTCTCACTTTCATTTAATGTAACTTGATATAATAAAACTAAAACTGGAAGAAAAAAAAAAATACTACACAGACATATTTAAAGAAAAAAAAAATATAAAAATGTCAAAAATTAAAAAATTAAACTGACAATGTAAAAAAAAAAACTAACTCAAAATATTAATAAAAACTGTAATAGTACCATGATACTAAAATAATACTCCTTCAGAGCTGTATTACATATAAAATAAAATTAACATGTTTTGATTATATCAAATATGTGAAACAGAAAAAAACAGTGTAAAATATGGAAGTGAATGCAACATAACAGAATTACAGATGATGAATACCTACATATGACAGACACGGCATTAAGTGGCGCTATGAGAGAGAGCGGTGCAAATGCATAAGACACAAACAGGGCGCCCTCCCCCAGAACCATCAGCATTAGGCCAGACCACCAGGTCTTAGTGTAGTAGTATTGCCTTGGGTCTTTATTTCCCGCCAATGTCACGTGACTTTGTTTCTGCAAGAGAAAACATCAGTCATGATAACATGTGTTTGTCTTTTACACCTTCTTATTAAACCCACTCCCTTAGATACGGTAACAAACAACAGCTGGGTTATAAAACAAGATGCTGAGAAGTAAATAAAAGTGGCTGACTTTCACCTGACAGGGTGTAACCTGAACACACCCTGCTCCTGAATCACAATGCAATTATAAATGTAGGCTCCAAATATACACTTACCTGAATGCTGACTGAGATGCTGACCAACAGGTTTCCAAAGATAGCTAACAATGTTCCAATGAGGTTTTCCTGTGTATAAATCACAAAGATAAGACTCTGAAGTGTCACCCATAGACAGGATAATTGTTTACAACATTTACGTTAGTGTGTATAAAAAACAAAACACAGGACACGTAATTATCCCGTAAACCATCGGGGAAGTCCTGTTAAAATTTATAGATGTTTATTGTAACTGAAAACCTTCTAGGACATGTGTGTGTGTGTATCCGTATATAACAGGAATTAAATTGAATTACAGGGAATTTCATGGTTGTCTTTCTCTAAAACAGTTTTGTAAAACACATTCGCTATTTCAAGGTCCGCTTTTGTAAACACGTAAAAAAACAGTTTCGCTTTAGATTTATAGTTTGAATTTTATTTGAAAACATCACGTCATAAACTCACGGTGTAAGAGTCTGCCATCACACCCTCCTCTCGTGCCATCCTCACGCCGTTCATCCTTAAATCAGATGACATCTCCGTTATACACGCATCACCGAGCCCGTCTCACAGCTCAGTCCAGTCGGGACTGGGACGAAAGTCAGCTCTACTTTCCTCTGTTTTGGCCGCGGTTTACGTGGATCGCCATTTTCGAAACGCCGTTCCTTCCGGGTTGTACACAGGTTCTGTGTGACGTCGAATTTGAGGGACGTGATGAGGCACGCATTCTACGCAAAAAAAAAAGAAAAAGGAAAAAAACAAACAAACAAAAAACAATCCTCAGGGGGGATAATGGCGTTTTATGGACGCTGTGAATGATGGAGAACAAGTGCATCCACAATAAAAATGTTGACTGCTTTGACGACTTTTATTTTGATGGTGACAGACTGACAGCATGAAGGCTGTAAAGCTGCTTTGATAATTGGAAGTAAAAATAATATTTTAATACTATAATATCTGGCAAACTAATACTTTGTGGGGGGAAAAACACGCTGTTACTTAATTACAAGGTACATTTGATCTATTTAATTTTGGAAACAACACATGACCTTTAT
>NW_015548239.1:398982-402429 GCF_001515605.1 Sinocyclocheilus anshuiensis | reverse complement strand
TATATAATTGTACACTTTGCAATACGTTTTGGACAGCAGGTGGCACCAGTGCACCTTCTTAAGTTTTTTTCAAATCCTGGTCGTGGTTTGACTCTGCTGTTGTACCACACAATTTGGCATAAAACTCATATTTTTGGGTACACAGCTTTATGTGAGAGTTGTTATCTCTAGAAAGCACAGTTGGAGTTAAGATCAGACTTTTTCAAGGCTTACACCCAAACCAAACTAAAACCACATCTGGGCCATAACCACCATAGAAAAGAGTGGATCATCGATATATAATTTTGAATAAAGTCTCACCTTTGGGGAACCAGTTTTGAATGCTTAGTTAGATCCTTATACCAGACCCACAGTATCCAGACCAAGACCTCTCATTCCATGAAACCAGGCTTTATATTCCAATGAACTGAAATGCTGATTTTATAGTACAGAAGCCAAGTAGTTCAAAGCCATAGAGGTCTTGTGAAATGGTGAGGATATTGTGCCAATCTGTGCTTGAGATAATTATCATCTGTAGTTTGTTGGAAATTATTTAGTAAATAATGACCCACATACCCACAACAAGATGTTTATATGAGACCAAGACCACGAGACCACAAGATCCTGCCTGAAAGCAGTTGTGACTTCACCTTGAGTTATACAATGTTCCAACAGTGATATTTTGCAATTTTCCATTGTCATATCACAGAGCTATGAGGCTCTAACGGGCTGAGAACAATTATTATGACATTCATCAATTATATCTTGGCACAGCTGAAATGACGCACAAACCATTCCTGTTGTTTTAGGGTCCACTAATTCCTCTAGGCGATTCCAACTTTTTTTTTCACCTGCCAGTGATTGCTAAAACACTGCAGACAATGAGTAAATGTAAATGGGTTATGGTGTGACATGAAACAAAACTGTGACCTTTCACCATTTCATGAAGGATAATAGAATCTATAGTCATTTGGTTTTTTGTAGAGAAGAGGTACACCCATGTCGTAATAGTTACCTATGTTATTAGAAATGTGTCATCACTGCAGGCATGTTCAGATGTCACTGGGTGTGGAAGGCCTGTGGAAAGCGAACCTTTGGATCATCCAGTGTAAGTACCAGGATTATTTTTAACTCCTGATCAGTGTGCAAAATATCCAGAAACATTTAATCGATTAGTCTGGATATCAAATGGATTGGAAATAAACATGAAGACATTTTACCTAACAATAATCAACAATCAATTTTGCAAAAAATAATAATAATACAAAACTTTTAAAATTATTTAGCAAGAAAAACAACCTGTAAAAAAAATAGGAACAGAAAACATCTTTGACAAGCAGCAAGGCATCAGATTTCTTCTCCTAGTTCCATGGAATATATCTGGAATGATGATTTGACTTGAGGCAAGATCTGAATATCAAAAGAATATTTTGTGCTTTATAATAAGCACAAGAATTTTACAAAACATTGGAGTGATGCCACTGTAGCCTGTAGATGCATCGGACGGTTGCAGAGCATCAGGCTTCCCTGCCGTGATGTTTATAACACTAATTATGAATGTTTAATAATGCTTCTATCTCCGTGGTGAAATACACCCATGCACTGACACCCAGAAAAAAAGAAACATTCTTTCCCTTAAGGCCTGTCCTCAGGAGGGGAACAGCACTCATGATAGAATGGTGTAATTTACTGTAAAGTTTTAGATTAAAATCTTTAATAAAGCTTCCTTCAATTTCAACTTTCCTAGACAAGACAAAAAAATATCAGAGAAGCTTTTCCTTATGTGTTTTCAAGGGTTTAAAAGTTGAAATGAAGACATTGCAGCTGAGTTTTGAATTTTTCATGTGCAGTAGTTTTTTTGTACAGAAAATTGCTTATGCTTGTCACTGTCAAAAAATCTGTCCCGCAGGAAATCACCCCTCAAAACAGTCTCTAAATATGCAAAACACACTGAAATTTAGGGGAATAAAATTAGACTAAAATGTAAAATGACTCCCAGGACAATTGTTTAAAGTACAATTCCTCTTTACCTTTCGATGTATTTGGGAAATACCCGTAAATTATCTGTATTTTCAGTTCCTGAAACTCTATTATTCTACCTATAGACATGTTACTACTGTGATTTTTGGCTTAAGCCTTTATAATTATTGTTGACTAATGGATTATTTTATTAAACACACTGTGAGACGCACTGCCTGATGTGCAACAACTCTTCAGTTATTTTGACCTTAATTTATGCTCATTTGTTTATTAATCATCTTTTGTTTATTGTCTTTATATTTAGTCATTTAGCAGAAACGTTTAAACAAAGCAATTTACAAATGAGGAGCATCACAAGTAATTTGTCTTAAGAGGCAACAATATTTGTAGTATACAATGGCAAGATTATAGTATAAACTAGGCTAGACTAGACAACTAAACTTGACAAAAGCCTCTCAAACCTCCACTCAAAAATGTTTTTCTGTAAGAATAAAAACATTTATTTAAAAACATATACTGTATATTTAAAAAAAACCAGTCAAATATATGCTGTAGCAATGGCTCACACCTCTTCAAGTGTGGTTTTGCCTCATGCTGCAAGTAAGTGTATATTCTCTGAAAAATAATTCTTTAAAACATTCCTTATAACCACAACATTTTTCTGTTGTATGTTTTATAGGTTATATGAAGCACATTCAGGTCACACCTCAGAAATAAAAGCATGCTTTACATATGAGTAAGTCAAAAGCTCTCTAAATAATACAGAATTAGCTTGCAGTATGTGACAGCAGCCATCTGTTTTAAAGTGCTTTAGTAGTGAAGACCTGATTTTAATTAAGCAATATCTGCACATCACATTTGCATCATGATTTCAAAACAACAGGTTTATTTGACACAATTATCAGGAACATAAACTCTAGTTCACCCAAAAAAAATGGAAATTCTGTCATCATTTACTCACCCTCATGTTGTTCCAAACACGACGGACTCAGAAGGAGAATATCTGAAGACTGTGCAGGTCATTTCTTTCCATGAAATTACAATTAATAGAGACAAATTTTGAGTAAAATGTTTTCCTCTTGACTGGCTGGTACTTCATCATCATTTATCAGTCACTTCTTTCTTTGTCGTATTGTAACAAGCTAGACTACATGCAATTGCCAATCATAATGTTATTACTAAGTGAACCTTTCTCTCACCCACTTTAATATTTCATTATACATTATGTAACAAGTTTTCCTGATTGTTGATATTGAATTTCTCAGAGACTCATTATCAATGAGAATTTCCACAGCATAGATAGCCTACAGCAGATAAGCTGCATAGTAAACATAACATAAACAAAACATAACTTGAATTTCACTAAACTAGTCAATATTTTTAAGGGCACAGTGTCTTACGATTCTTCTTATGCTTTCATGACCTTATGATCCTTCTTATGTCTTTATGATACTCTCTCTGTGTGTGTGTGTGTGTGGGGGGGGGGGG
>NW_015548239.1:363358-398776 GCF_001515605.1 Sinocyclocheilus anshuiensis | reverse complement strand
TCAGAGCTGCCAGACCAGTTGTCTGCATTTCTTCCCTCTAATAAGTCAGGCATTTCTAAAACTCTATTCATGCTACCTGCAGGCTCAAACTTTAATGGCACTTTAGTCTTTCTTTACAGCCTCTCTCATTTGAAATTCAGCAAGACAGCAGCTTAAAAGGTAATGTTTTCATCATGTTATGCTGGGCGATATGATTCCAGTTTCAATCAAATTTACAACTGAAAAGCTACACAGAAGAAAAATCAATAGTTAATTATTTATTAATAATTTAAAAGTTAATAATGAATAAATTTCAACCTTACATTTTTTCCTACTTCATAAAGATAATTTAATACTTCAAATTGATTTTCTTATAATAAGTTTCTTTATTTTCTGTATTTCTATTATACCTTCTGTTAGACTTTTGGAGACATCAAGGAATATTTCACCCAAAAATGCGCTGAAAATTTACTCACCACCAGACCATCCAAGATGTAGATGAGTTTGTATCTTCAGAAATAAGAAATAAATCCATCAGTAAGGCGTTTTAACTTTAAACCAAATACCAGAGTTCATAATCCATAATAACGCTTCCTATAGTGAAAATGTCACTCTCACATCAAAATCCACTGACATATTTGTTTAGAACTGTTGCTTGTAAATTTTGCTTGATTTAGACAAGACAGCTTTCTCACTGGAAAAAGCAATACTATGGATAGAGGACTCATACTTTAGCCGGAAACAATGGTTTGAAGTTAGTTAGTCTTGATGATGGATTGTTTATTAAAAACAAGCAGCTTTTCACTGCACAAGAGGTCCATTTATGGACTGGAGTCATGTGGTTCACTTGTGGATTATTTTGATGTTGTTATCAGTTGTTTGGACTCTCATTCTGACGGCACCCATTCACTGCAGAGGGTCCATTGATGAGCAACTGAAGTAATGTTAAAGTTTTCCAATCTGTTCCAATGAAGAAACAAACTCATCTACATTTTGAATAGCCTGAGGATGAGTACATTTTCAGCAAATTTGCATTTTGGGTGAACTATTCCTTTCAGTCTCTCTGTATGACACACTTTGATTTCAACACTCATTAAACAAAACTTTGGCAGGCAATCTCTCCTGAGATGAAGAATCAATCTATAGGTTTTATATATAATGTTTCATTGTAATGTTTTTATTTTTATATTATTTACTTTTAGTTCTATTTATTTCTCTGTTTACTGTAAATATAAATTATTCGAAATAGATGATTATTCGTCATAGACCTTATGGGGCCATGCAAATGTATTTGTTATAGTTGAGCGGTTTTACACAGACTCTCACCTCCAGACTTCTCTTTTCATGTCACTTCTTCTGGCTTGTCATATGTGGGTGGCTGTCTTTAAAATCGCCTCCAGCACAAAAACGTTAGTTACAGACCAAAAACCTATCTGACAAATGGGTTTTTGAAATAGCAAATAAACTCAGTCCTGTTTCATTAGTCAAGAATGTGTGAACGTTAGCATTTGCAGCAGTGATAACAAAAGAAGCTAGCTGCTCCATGTCACTATTTCTGGCCTTGCCATTTTACTCCGGAAGCAAGTTTCTGGCGATACCTGATTTTTTTGTGATGGAATGAAGGTTCGTTAGAGGGTTGTGGTAAGGCAGGCTTTTCCTAAAACCTCCACAGGTTTAGACTTGCCTTGGTACGCATTCGGAGGTATTTAAACATTGATCCAAGAGACAACAATGACAATGACATCTCAGTCCAAATGTGAGTGCAGCCACGAGGGAAAAATGAAGCATAATGCGGCTGTCTCGTTTAATCAGAATGACAGTCATTAGAGGATAACAGGGTGTAACCACACCTCTATCATGTGTCATAACATTTGCCTTAGAAACACTAATTAAAATGTTCTCATGGCAAGAATGTAAAAGTTTTGTAAAGCCTTATGCTTATAAATAATTAGATGATGGACACACAAAGATAATGTTGAAATTGAGCACAGTATGACTGTTTGTATAAGACCCTGTGACCCATTCATTCATGGATAGCACAGTGCAGCACTTTACATTCATTTCATATTCTTCTTTTGGTAGATGGATGCTGCATTCCAATGCAGATATCAAATATAATAGTGTCTGCTGAAACCTAATGTGCATACTACTGTGTCATATGGGCCTATGGGTTTCTTATGAGCCTTATTATGGCTAGTGCATATTATTCTGCTAAAAAACTGTGAGGTATTGTTTTGGATGTTTTTCATTGTTCAAATATTATCAATGATACTACTCATGCCTGTGTAAAATATGACCTGCAGTGTCAAAATGAAATTCATAGAATTTACCGCTGGCTAAATTTGTAACGGCAAATTTAAAATAAAAAAAGATACAATTTGGGGAATCATTATTTTTTATATGTGTGTGTGGATAGATAGATAGATAGATAGATAGATAGATAGATAGATAGATAGATAGATGACCAAACACACACACACACACACACACGTTTGCTATCCACAGATAGGACATCCCATAGATGTCCATTACAGACCTAAATCCCTCTCCTAAAAAAAAAACTAAACTTTTTTTGCAACTTTAGAATAAAAATAAATAATGTATTTAATGTATTAATTTATTATTGTTAAATTTAATTTATTATTATTAATTTAATTTATTTATTAACGGTTTTCTCCATGACTCACCTTCACTGCTTAATACATTGAGATTCACTAGATTATAATCCTTTTCCTAAACCATTATTCCTTGATATTACATACAATAATATACACAGGAAGTCATTCATTATCATGTATGAAAAGAAACAGCTAAAAAACATCTAAAGCTTTAGGTATACAATGAACCCATCCACACTGAAAATCCGGGATTGAAAATCGATAAATACACAGTTTGAAATAAATACACAGTTTGGGGATTTGGATAAAAAATAAAAAAAGAAGCAATGCACTATAGGTTACTGATAAAATTAGCAAATCTGTGACATTACACGATTACATGTCATATGTGCATGTAAAAGTGTGTTTATGTGCATATTTATGATATGTTTATGATGATTTCTAGAGTTCATAAATATATGCTCACAACAATCAAAAAATATTTTTTAAGTATAAAGTATATAATGTATTCTATTAATTAAGTACATTAATTATTTTTATACTAAAGTTGTAAAAAAAGTTTTTTTAGGAGTAGGATTTAGGTCTGTAATGGACATCTATGGAATGTCCTAACCGTGGCAAGCTAACTAAACGTGTGTGTGCGTGTGTGTGTGTTTGATGACTTTGCGAGTGAATTGTCACTTGTCTAGGTCAGTGTTACTGCAATAATTGTTTGTTTGTACAGGCTTGGTGTTAACCGTCTTCTCTGTGTGCTGAAGAGAGGTTAATCTAGATGGACACACAGGCACAGGAGAATAGGAGCTTTCCACGATGAGCCCTGACTTTTCAAAAGCCATCACATCGGAACAAAAGGCCCTGTTTCATTTTCTTTCTGTTTGTTTGTCTCTTCCTTCATTTTTTCAGCACTTTGTAATCTCAGCCTTTGTTAGCATTTGCTTCAGGTTGAACCTGTTGTGCTACTGTGTGCACAAACCAGCACCTTTTCCTTCTACCTCCTCTGCTTTACACGTTTGCCCCTTTCTCTCCTTTGCCCCATCCTTTCATTTGCAGGCGTGCGTTACAGTGTACTAAAGCCATAATGACACGAGACATTTGTCTTAGCCGAGTCTCTCCTGTTCTTCAGCAGGTGTCTGAGCAGGTGCATTCTGTCCCTCCATGACTCACCTTCACAGGTTAATCCACGGAGTTTCACTAGATTATAATTCTTTTCCTAACCCACTATTCCTTGGGATTAAAATCAGTAATACACAGGAAGTCATTCATTATCATGCACGAAAAGAAACATCTAAAGCTTTAGGTATACAGTGAGCCTGTTCCACACTGAAAATCTTTTTTTGTAAATGAAAATAAATACACAGTTTGGGGATTTGGATAAAAAAAAAAAAAGAAGCAACAAAACATAAAATGAACAAGAAATATTTAAGATTTTGCACTATATCTAGGTTACTGATAAAATGAGCAAATCTGTGACATTGATCATGTGATGTCAATGCAAAAAGAGTAAATACCAAATATTACAAAATTCTGGAATTCTTGTAATAAATGTTTTCATTTCATAATTTCACTCAAATGGTTATGCTAATAATTTGAAATAAATTACATATTATAATTATATTATTTATGCATTTATAAATAAATAAAAGGTGACATACAAGCATTTTCAGTCTGGACTCCACTGTGTATAAAAATTAAGGAAATATAAAGGATTTATAGAAAAATCAATATTTAATATGTAAAATTTGACAGAACTGTAAAAATAACTAACACGCAAATACAAACTATTATGCTTAATACAATACATCAACCTTTGTTTTATGTGTTTGTTCAGTGTTTTTCCAACGTGTTTGCCATTTTAGAATAATATTTTTCATATTTATTTATTAATTTATTTATCTTGGAATTAAAATGCTTCAAATTTTGATTGATTGACTGATTTTCTTTTTTCATTTTAATTTTAGTTAAAGTTTTAGTTTTTTTAAATATGTCTATTTAGTTTTATTATTTCAGTTTTAGATATTTTAGTTCATAAAGTTAAATTAAATGAAAGTGAGAAATGTTGCTTTGAAAACTAGCTGAAATAAAATAAGTTCTTTATTTTTGTGTTATATTATATTAAATTACACTCTATTTCTATTTCTGTTAATGTTATTTTATTTATTTATTAACAAAAGTATTATTAATAGAAAATAATATTTTATTAATGGTTGTTTTATATTATTAAGGTTTACTTTTATAACAAAAAAGTTTTTTTCTATGGTTTTAGTTTTTGTTTCGTATAATAACCCTGCTTTGTATTTGACATTAATTTTCACGGCTTAGAGATAAGTTGTTGATTTTGATTGGTATCTTTTATTTGTAGTAGATAATTGAGATAAAAAAATTTTTTTTTTTAATTTGATATAAATGGCAATGTATAATGCCAAAAAAAAGGCATAACATTTTTTAAAATGTTCTCTGTTCTTCTCTGCTCCAGTTAAAATTCATTAAATAGATCTGATTTTATTTTTCATTTTTACAAATGTAACAACATTAAGGATTTCAGTAGTTGTCTGAGCTCTATAACTGAATTCTGTTTTAATGAGCACATTTGTGCAAAAAGAGTTCAGACTTGTGATGAAAATGCATATCTTTTCACTCTCTTCCTCTCACTCTCTCTCTCCTGTGTGTCTTGCATTCTCTTTAACAAGACAGGACTTGTAGAGTGAAACTGGGTGAGATATTTTGTGTTGCACTCGTGAGAGGTGTGTGTGCTCTCTAAAGTTAGAACAAAAGTACTTGTAAATTTTATCTGAGTGGTAGGAGGTAGTGAGGGGATCATTTTCTCTGTGTGGGTAGATTTTAAGGACGCAGTATGTGTGTGTGTTTGTAGGGGGCACATGTGAATGTTATAGGAGGTGTTGAAGGCTAGCAGGGTGATGGTTTGGACATGTTTCCAAGGTTATTTACAATAAGCATGTGTGCTAGCGTTTGCATGCAGGGTCTCGACGTGTTTCGTTTCTATTGCTGTTCCCAATGTGGTAACAAATCCTGGAAAGCAGAGAAACCTCACAATCCCACGGGAACCTCTTAACCCATCCGGGGAAAGAATGAAAGGGAGAGAGAGGCAGATGCCTATCACACACGCTCTCTACCTCCCTCTTTCATTTGGTGTAATGAGGGATTGTTTCTTATTTATGCCAGTTTTGCTGCCAGTTCCCAGTGAGAATCCCACAGACCATCACAAAAGCTTAGCAAATATTATTCCTCCCCAGCTCTGCTGATAGAAATCAAACACACACAATAGCACAAACTTTACATGAGGCAATAATCTGACAGGAGAACAGTGTGTGTGTGTGTGTGAGTGCTGCTTTAAAACCTATCACTTTTTATGACTCTATATATAATTTATTTCAAAGGTGATGTCAAGAAATGACAAGATAAGTCAGATTTGGAAAATGAAACTTCTTCAAACTATGCTTCATCAAAACAGTTAAAACAATCACATTTCCTGATGTAAAGTTTTATTCATGGCCTTTATCAAGCTTAAAGTGAATTTTGTTAACTTAAACTTAACTTAAAGAGCATTTCTCTCTTTTCAAGAAGAAATTTCAGTTTTTATGTTATCAGTAAATTAAAGTTGAATACATTTTTTTATACCAGTTTGGTGTAATAAACATGCTCTCTCATAAAATACTTTGTAAAAAAAATATAATAATAATAAAAAATAAAAATAATAAAAAAATATATTTTCCATCATTTTTTTGGGAAAATCAATGTTTTGTGAATTGTTTTGTAAAATGCTTGGCATGCCAGTTTTTGAATTATATTACATGTATCTGTGCAATTTTCATTTAATGTTTATTAATTCCTAGGAAAAAGTACAAAGTAAAAAGTCCTTGATTTTAAAATTAGTAGACTAAAATAAAAATAAAAATTGGCAAATTTCGCATGTTAACACTTTTAAAAATTAGAAAAAGTACACAGTAAAATGTTTTAAAATGCTTTCTTTATTTAAAATGATCCTAAATGTTCCACTAATTGAATAATGACATAATGACAGATTTATTAATACCAGTTTCACAATATAGTTTTTTTTTTTTACGTAAAGGTACAAATCAGCATTGTGTCACATTTCTGCTCTTCTGTTACAGCATTTATGTGCAGACAAAATCCCAAGAAGGAAATATGAGACAATTGTATCTTGCAGGTATGTCAGTGTGTGTTTTCATACTGTGTCCTTCAGTTACGACACTCACAGTGTAGCCTGAGGAGAAATGTGAAGACGATTGTAGTGTGACTAAGAAACTTCAGATTTGGAGATTTGTGTGTGTGTGTGTGTGTGTGAATGAAACTAGGATTAGAACTGACCAATTAATATTAAAGGTCACGCCTCTACCACCTGTAATTTTACCATTACAATGTGTGTGTGTGTGTGTGTGTGTGTGTGTGTGTGTGTCCTGATCCCTCCTGAATGATTCAGAGTGATCTGGGCTTTTGAGCCTAAGTCATACATTTTAATCACATCTTGAGTAACATCTGGCAGTTTCATTGGGTCATACTGTGTTTGGACTAAGAGGAAGTTTGAATGTTCAGTCACAATTGAGCTCAATTGGCTCGTGTCTCTTCTCAAATACATCTCAAATGCTATCTTGTACATTTTAGACGAAATAGAACACAATTTCACCATAAGAACAACCTAAAATCAGATCAAAACAAAGTGTGATTTCACATTTGCATTACATGCACTTACTTAGAAGATAATTTATGCAACATAATACAAATGAGAATAATACGAGCAGAGGTGATTCAAGTAGTGCTATTGTACCAAATTTATAAGGTGCGTTTTTGTAGATTGTGATGGATTCTGTTGTTTGGGTGTCATTTATTTAATCATTCTTCTCATTTAATAGATTGATCAAGCAGTATTAGTATAAATATAGTGCTAGTGCAGATCAGTGTATGACAGATGCAGAGCATTGACAGGTCTGTGAAAACACTGGAACAGACTGTTTGACACTCTGATTTTGGTTATTATATTCAGCTCTGATGTTGAACGGCTCATATGGCAAATTAATCTCCGATGATGTGATGCTTAAATATCATACGGTCATACAACTTAGAAAATCTGGGATTCAAAATCTAATTTAAGCCTGCACCTCAAGAATCTTTTAGGATATTGTAACATTTAAAACAAATAAGAACACTGACATGAAGTGAATAAGATATATTTAAGATTGCAATATTTCTAGAGCTAATTATATAAGTACATTTGTGACATTGATGTGGCTCTTTGTACAGATCTTTGCATCATCTCAAATCATGCTGGACAACATGATTATCATGTGTATTCAATTAATAGATGCAAAATTAGAAGTATTTTCAATAGTGGACTTTTGGGCTTCACTTTATATTTTATTTCATCTATAGTAATCAGATGTAATTATGTGACATTCACAATATCCTGAGAAATGAGTATTTTAAATAATGGATAGGAATGTTCAATTTCATTCAGAAATGAATTTATTTTTAAAATGGATTTAAAGCTGTTAGGATTGAGACAACCTGAGAGCTTGCTGTTTTTGTCACACCTTTGGGGATTCTGGGATGGAAGAAACACAATAGAAACCATAAAAAAAAAAAACATTTCTTATATTCATTTCCCATCCATTTCTTTCTCTACATTTGCTTTCTCTTGCATGTACCTCAGCGATGGTGCGTTTACTCTGGTTTCTGAGTGTTCAGCATGGTTTCTAGGTGTGAAATGATCCCTTTAGAAAAGCTCCTTGCTCTAATGGTTCTTTCCCTTTACGTTCTCACTTCCAGCAGAACACGACGGCTCTCAACGAGGCTGTTCACACACTTGCTGCTCTCCGTCTGATATTAGATCCGCTCATATTATATCATAAGATCAGTGTAATTCCGTTCAGTCATATGATAATGACAGAGAAAAGATGCAGAGACTTGTTTATATGCATACAGGAACCAGAATGGCAATTTTTTTTATTTGAATATTTGATTGAACTCAATCATGAAGGGATAATAGAGATGAGAATGTATGCATTTTATTTTGAGATAAACTAATAGCACTATATAAAATCATGCCGAAATATGACATTAGAACAGAAATAAACACTGTATGTTCCTATATATATATGCTATTAGTGAGAAACTGACAGTTTTGCCAGACATAAAATGTGCAACATTTTAATACAAATATGGTATGTGTGATATGCACTGTATGTAGCGTAGTTGGTTTTAAACTGCAAATACAAAGTAATTACACCCTGTAACCACATATATGAAAATTGATGTATATGAAAATTGCATTTGTGTATAAGAGTATATGAAATTTGTGTATATGAGTATATGAAAATTGCATTTGTGTCCAGGAACTCACGCTCATTTACTGTAAACCACTACAGTGTTATCAGCATTCCTGACTTCCTTCCTTACTTCTTCTAATCTATTTCTTCTGCACATTTTTTTGGTTCAAATCCAAAATGCCCGAGGGGTCTGATGTGTGTGCGTGTGTGAAACTGTGTGGGTGTGTGTGTGAAGGCAGGACGCAGAGCGCGCACCTTTTGTGACACAATGCCAGATACCTTGAGGTCTTAACAAAACTCATATTAATAGACACACATAAACACAAGCATGTCTGCTATATATTCATGCACAGAGATGATAGGCAAAGACTGAAATACTGTGCATATGTTATCCTGCTAATTAACCTTTAAAAAAGTATAGAATAATACACTAAAACTATCACTATTTCCATTAATTAAGTAAAAAAAAACACAAAACTTAGAATAGAAAATATTTTTTAGAAATTTTAAAGGATCAAAAGGAAGCCTGTATCTGTTTGCATCAGTTACTGTCTGTGATGCAGATGCATATTTGATATATGATTCTGACAAGGCGGATTTTTTTCTGCAAATCATGCATGTATTCAGCTAACAGAGAACGTTTTGGCAAGGTTCTCTCAAAGTTATGAACATACATTCTTCAAGTAAATCAGTAGAAAAGTAGTGTTCACATAATGTTTCAAAAATATTAAATGGAATTGTTTTCTTACTGGCCACACAACCAAGGAAATATGTTTTGACAGATTCTTTTTTTTTTTTTTTTTGAGAAAAATAATATGAATATAATTTGCAACTTGCATTACAAATTAAGCATGATACACCTATAAACATATTTTAGAAAGCTTAGTATGGTATGTAATGGGAAAGTAATTAAATGCAGGTAAATATTTATTACTTCTTGTTTTATTGTTTTTCAAAATAATAAAAAAGTGGTGTAAAGCCATAAAAACCATGTGGCCAAACCCTCCTTTTTAATTCTGTTAGAGATTGAGAATGACACAACCTTTCATTTGCATGGTAAAACCTTGCTCTTTCACCAGTGCCTTTGGTTTCTGATCCCAAATAAGATGCATATCACACCTGTGGCTGGAGACTTTCAGTCTTTTATATGAGGTGTTAATGAGTTAGACCCCCCTCCCCCCCACCTAAACACATTCTCTCACACACACACATGCTGAAGTTTCTCTCCAGCACTGAGACAGTGAGGAAACACCTGTCCTATCACACACCTGTCTCAGGCTGGCAGCCAATCAGATCAAAGAAGCCAACCTGCTAGGTGAATAAATAGAGAGAGATTATGTGGTTACAAATCAAACCACTTAATTTATCAGGATACAAACACACATACACATTCAGCCAGACATACAAACACGGACAAACACATCTGAGAGAAGAGACAAGATTACAAACTAAGGATTTTATCATCACTGCCTGTCAGAGGAGTCATGACCAAGGAGACTGAGTAAGTGAATTTGATATTTATTTGCATTAATGTTGTAATGCTCTAGTTGGGGCTTTCTTTGCTTGGCTGTGTTGAACACAAATACCATTTTGTAACTAAAATTTCATGGCTATGATTGCTTTCCAAAAATCCTGAAAATTTTATTTTTTTTTTAGATTAAGGGTTTAACTTTATTATATATATTATTAGCCACTGTCCAGACATTCTCAAATGAGCTGTTAATGTAGGAGTAAAAAAAAAAATCCATCTCGTTTCATATGATTCATATGATTTTGTTGTGGGGTGTGTTACAGTTTGAAGTTTCACCGCTCAGAGCTGTCTGTTCCTCTTGAGTAATGTCTTTCTCCTCTTCTCCCACTCTCCCTCTGCTCATGTGTAAACTGGCCCCCACATGATTGAGTACATGAAGATAATTTCTGCTGAAAGTTGTGTGTGTGTGTGTGTGTGTGTGTGTGTGTGTCCTGATCCCTCCTGAATGATTCAGAGTGATCTGGGCTTTTGAGCCTAAGTCATACATTTTAATCACATCTTGAGTAACATCTGGCAGTTTCATTGGGTCATACTGTGTTTGGACTAAGAGGAAGTTTGAATGTTCAGTCACAATTGAGCTCAATTGGCTCGTGTCTCTTCTCAAATACATCTCAAATGCTATCTTGTACATTTTAGACGAAATAGAACACAATTTCACCATAAGAACAACCTAAAATCAGATCAAAACAAAGTGTGATTTCACATTTGCATTACATGCACTTACTTAGAAGATAATTTATGCAACATAATACAAATGAGAATAATACGAGCAGAGGTGATTCAAGTAGTGCTATTGTACCAAATTTATAAGGTGCGTTTTTGTAGATTGTGATGGATTCTGTTGTTTGGGTGTCATTTATTTAATCATTCTTCTCATTTAATAGATTGATCAAGCAGTATTAGTATAAATATAGTGCTAGTGCAGATCAGTGTATGACAGATGCAGAGCATTGACAGGTCTGTGAAAACACTGGAACAGACTGTTTGACACTCTGATTTTGGTTATTATATTCAGCTCTGATGTTGAACGGCTCATATGGCAAATTAATCTCCGATGATGTGATGCTTAAATATCATACGGTCATACAACTTAGAAAATCTGGGATTCAAAATCTAATTTAAGCCTGCACCTCAAGAATCTTTTAGGATATTGTAACATTTAAAACAAATAAGAACACTGACATGAAGTGAATAAGATATATTTAAGATTGCAATATTTCTAGAGCTAATTATATAAGTACATTTGTGACATTGATGTGGCTCTTTGTACAGATCTTTGCATCATCTCAAATCATGCTGGACAACATGATTATCATGTGTATTCAATTAATAGATGCAAAATTAGAAGTATTTTCAATAGTGGACTTTTGGGCTTCACTTTATATTTTATTTCATCTATAGTAATCAGATGTAATTATGTGACATTCACAATATCCTGAGAAATGAGTATTTTAAATAATGGATAGGAATGTTCAATTTCATTCAGAAATGAATTTATTTTTAAAATGGATTTAAAGCTGTTAGGATTGAGACAACCTGAGAGCTTGCTGTTTTTGTCACACCTTTGGGGATTCTGGGATGGAAGAAACACAATAGAAACCATAAAAAAAAAAAACATTTCTTATATTCATTTCCCATCCATTTCTTTCTCTACATTTGCTTTCTCTTGCATGTACCTCAGCGATGGTGCGTTTACTCTGGTTTCTGAGTGTTCAGCATGGTTTCTAGGTGTGAAATGATCCCTTTAGAAAAGCTCCTTGCTCTAATGGTTCTTTCCCTTTACGTTCTCACTTCCAGCAGAACACGACGGCTCTCAACGAGGCTGTTCACACACTTGCTGCTCTCCGTCTGATATTAGATCCGCTCATATTATATCATAAGATCAGTGTAATTCCGTTCAGTCATATGATAATGACAGAGAAAAGATGCAGAGACTTGTTTATATGCATACAGGAACCAGAATGGCAATTTTTTTTATTTGAATATTTGATTGAACTCAATCATGAAGGGATAATAGAGATGAGAATGTATGCATTTTATTTTGAGATAAACTAATAGCACTATATAAAATCATGCCGAAATATGACATTAGAACAGAAATAAACACTGTATGTTCCTATATATATATGCTATTAGTGAGAAACTGACAGTTTTGCCAGACATAAAATGTGCAACATTTTAATACAAATATGGTATGTGTGATATGCACTGTATGTAGCGTAGTTGGTTTTAAACTGCAAATACAAAGTAATTACACCCTGTAACCACATATATGAAAATTGATGTATATGAAAATTGCATTTGTGTATAAGAGTATATGAAATTTGTGTATATGAGTATATGAAAATTGCATTTGTGTCCAGGAACTCACGCTCATTTACTGTAAACCACTACAGTGTTATCAGCATTCCTGACTTCCTTCCTTACTTCTTCTAATCTATTTCTTCTGCACATTTTTTTGGTTCAAATCCAAAATGCCCGAGGGGTCTGATGTGTGTGCGTGTGTGAAACTGTGTGGGTGTGTGTGTGAAGGCAGGACGCAGAGCGCGCACCTTTTGTGACACAATGCCAGATACCTTGAGGTCTTAACAAAACTCATATTAATAGACACACATAAACACAAGCATGTCTGCTATATATTCATGCACAGAGATGATAGGCAAAGACTGAAATACTGTGCATATGTTATCCTGCTAATTAACCTTTAAAAAAGTATAGAATAATACACTAAAACTATCACTATTTCCATTAATTAAGTAAAAAAAAACACAAAACTTAGAATAGAAAATATTTTTTAGAAATTTTAAAGGATCAAAAGGAAGCCTGTATCTGTTTGCATCAGTTACTGTCTGTGATGCAGATGCATATTTGATATATGATTCTGACAAGGCGGATTTTTTTCTGCAAATCATGCATGTATTCAGCTAACAGAGAACGTTTTGGCAAGGTTCTCTCAAAGTTATGAACATACATTCTTCAAGTAAATCAGTAGAAAAGTAGTGTTCACATAATGTTTCAAAAATATTAAATGGAATTGTTTTCTTACTGGCCACACAACCAAGGAAATATGTTTTGACAGATTCTTTTTTTTTTTTTTTTTGAGAAAAATAATATGAATATAATTTGCAACTTGCATTACAAATTAAGCATGATACACCTATAAACATATTTTAGAAAGCTTAGTATGGTATGTAATGGGAAAGTAATTAAATGCAGGTAAATATTTATTACTTCTTGTTTTATTGTTTTTCAAAATAATAAAAAAGTGGTGTAAAGCCATAAAAACCATGTGGCCAAACCCTCCTTTTTAATTCTGTTAGAGATTGAGAATGACACAACCTTTCATTTGCATGGTAAAACCTTGCTCTTTCACCAGTGCCTTTGGTTTCTGATCCCAAATAAGATGCATATCACACCTGTGGCTGGAGACTTTCAGTCTTTTATATGAGGTGTTAATGAGTTAGACCCCCCTCCCCCCCACCTAAACACATTCTCTCACACACACACATGCTGAAGTTTCTCTCCAGCACTGAGACAGTGAGGAAACACCTGTCCTATCACACACCTGTCTCAGGCTGGCAGCCAATCAGATCAAAGAAGCCAACCTGCTAGGTGAATAAATAGAGAGAGATTATGTGGTTACAAATCAAACCACTTAATTTATCAGGATACAAACACACATACACATTCAGCCAGACATACAAACACGGACAAACACATCTGAGAGAAGAGACAAGATTACAAACTAAGGATTTTATCATCACTGCCTGTCAGAGGAGTCATGACCAAGGAGACTGAGTAAGTGAATTTGATATTTATTTGCATTAATGTTGTAATGCTCTAGTTGGGGCTTTCTTTGCTTGGCTGTGTTGAACACAAATACCATTTTGTAACTAAAATTTCATGGCTATGATTGCTTTCCAAAAATCCTGAAAATTTTATTTTTTTTTTAGATTAAGGGTTTAACTTTATTATATATATTATTAGCCACTGTCCAGACATTCTCAAATGAGCTGTTAATGTAGGAGTAAAAAAAAAAATCCATCTCGTTTCATATGATTCATATGATTTTGTTGTGGGGTGTGTTACAGTTTGAAGTTTCACCGCTCAGAGCTGTCTGTTCCTCTTGAGTAATGTCTTTCTCCTCTTCTCCCACTCTCCCTCTGCTCATGTGTAAACTGGCCCCCACATGATTGAGTACATGAAGATAATTTCTGCTGAAAGTTGACACCAGGACCCAAACACGCACACTCTGTCTCTTACAGCCTGGTGTAACTGTCCTAGGGGCCCGAGTGCACGAACACAGAAAATATTAGTCTTGTGCTAATCGTCGGGGTCAGTGTAAATATGCAGGTGCCTAGAATGATAAAATATGGGTATTTGATAGGGTTTTTCTTCATCTAGAAAAGTCTGCACAGTTTAAAGATAAATAAATAAACAGAAATTGCTCATTTATTTAGTGTGAGTACAGGTGCCTAAACAGCTCGGTTTGTATTTTAGCTTACCATACCAGACCACCTCATTGCTTATCCTAGTAGTTAGGGAAAGTCCTTTGAGAAGTTAGTGATCCTCTTCAAATCCTTGTCTTTTGTTTGTGATACTTGTGTTAAGATAAAATTAAGTTCCTTCACTTAGGCTTTGCTTCTGACCATTGATCCATTACAAGAGTTTCTGTCCTTAGGTGCACAGATGAAGGGCCCTATTTTAAAGGGGTCCTATTATGCTCTTTTACAAAGTCTTGATTTTGTTTTGGGGGTGTACTAGAGCAGGCTCTCATACTAGGTTGTTCAAAAAACACATTATTTTTCACATATTTTACATTATTACAACACCTTTCTCCCCAGTCTGGCATGAACGACTCGAATAGTTCCTGTATCAAATGAAGGCCCGCCTTCTGAAATACGAAATGTGCTGTGATTGGTTAGCTGGGCCAGTGTGTGTTGTGATTGGCAGCACTCGGCGACCTGGTCGGGAAATGTCATGCCCCTTACTAGGGATGGGCGATACCCCTTATTTTGTTTTCGATACGATACCGATATTTTTCAAGGCAGTATCGTCGATATCTATACCGATTCGATACTTCTGCACTAAACTTTTAAATTATGAAATGTATTAAATTATTAAATTACTAAGAGTAAAATGGGTAATGAAAACCACTTAACTTTATGTTTAAAACGCATTTTAACCCGTTTAATCCCACATTTCCCCAGACATGAAAATATCCAAATGATGCGTCATTAGTAACCCTTTGAAATAATCAAATATATATTTTTTTTTTTGGAAAAGTGTGTGAAAAATTTTATTTTATGGTCAGTCACAATTGTAACCGGTGGGATAATGTGTATAGCAACACTATGCGCCTGGTCGGGAAATGTCATGCCCCTTACCATAGCCGCCTGCTGCTAGCTTCAGTGTAAATATTGCGTCAATATCAAATCAATTTGAGCGCGATTTAAACCCGGATGTTGTAACCACTCTAAAGCCTGTGTTATACTTTCCGCGCGTACAATCCGGACTACTTGCAATTATACTACTGAAACTGTCCGCGGACGGGCTTCTTCACACAGCCTGCGCATGCGCAGTAGCCTACTGACAAATTACGAGACCTGGTTGAGCTACTGGACAAGTATGCGTGGTCACAAAAAATGGGAGGCAGGCGGATGCCCGCTCAGAGCCTCCGCGCACACTCTCTGATGCCGATTTTTACGTCATGCATACCCTAGCGGACTCGCGGACGCGGAAAGTATAACACAGGCTTAAGTCTGTCTGCCTTGGGAAAGTTAGCGTGTCTCCGACATAGTTTGCCTTCTCTAGTGCAGCTCAACCAGGTCTCGTCCCATTCGTCGATATTTGTGATATCACAAATCCCGGAAAATATGCGTTGTAGTCCAAACGAGTCGTTCGTTGTAGTTTTTGAAAAGTGATTTCTGTTAAATAAAATATCTCCTTTTGAAGAGGACTTTGAACTTTGCAGATCTTTTTTATGCTCAAACTGTAACATTACAGACTAACTAAAGTTGAAAAAGTGAAAAAGCATAATAGGACCCCTTTAACGATCTAAGCGCATGGTCTAAAGCGCACGGCGCGGCTGCACTCAGGGCATGTCCGAATCCACTTTTGCTAGTTTAATGACGGGAAAACGGTCGGTGCGCTCGGGCGCATGGTCTAAACGGGTTGTCCCTATTCTCTTAATGAGTAATGGGTGTTTTTTGGGCGTAACGTGCAATAAACCAACCAGAGTCTCATCTCCCATTTAAAAGCTAGTTGCGCTCGCGCCATGGCGGGTTCGCTATTTACATGACGGAATGTAATTTTTCATTTTTTAAAAATGGTTGTGTACTGCTGCGCGTCCCTGTGTGTGTAATATGCAAAATGTACGCGCGTTGTGCACCCGCCTATAGGCGCATATTACTAATGCTCTCTTTAAATAACAAAGAAAAAATATTGCGCCAGACTTTAGACCAGGTTTGAGTTGGTCTATGGCGCAGTCTATTTTCTGTTCCTCAAAATAGCAACGCGCCAACAATGCGCCTGAACACACCGCAAATGGGCGCAAATGCATTTGCTATTTAAACAATGCCGCGCATTGCGCCGGGTGTATGATAGAGCCCGAAAAGAGAAAGTCAGATTTACCACCGTTTCTTGACATTTAGTCTTTTTTTTTTTTGCTCGAAATGATGTGATTGTGGAAACTTTCTTGAGTATTATATAGTTTGAAGTCTGTATGAAGAGCATCAGCTCTTGCACCCTGGATTCGTTGAAGTATGAGATTTTGTCACTGAAAGTTTTACATGCACCAGAGGCAGATTTCTGTGGCATTTAAGCTGTTAATCATTTTGCCATACATCACGCTACCAATACATGCAAAGTCACATGTTGCAGTTCTTGAGAATGCTTGCTGTTTTATCTATGCTAATATCTCCTTCTACTTTCGCCTAGGGCTCTCATGGTAAAACAGAAGGAGAGTTTCAACTACTTACGCTATCCAGACAATTACATTATGGACTCTTGGCCTTGCATGGACAGCAGTGACCTCAGCAAGACTAAACCTAGACTGTCATCAGATGAAGAACTTGCAACTCTAAGTCTCCTCTATGAGGTCTGCAAGGTAACACACAAATATATATTTAAAAATAATATATAAAAAAAAAAGATTATTATTTCTTGGCATAATTTAATTTGTATTATATACATCAATTATATTAGAAATTTATTCTTTTTAAGACCCCAAAAGAGCAGAAGATGACAACATGTGCCCGGGAAAGCAGCATGTACATGGAGAGGTAAGTTTGACTATATACTTTTGACTACTTTTTATGATTTATGAATCAAAACGGTTTTATACTAAACATACAGTATAGAAGCATATATTGTATATATTGTATGTAGTATAAGAGAGAAGGTAAGATGAAAATATGTCACGACAGTAGGTTATCCAGATGTAAAATGTCACATTTTCTCCTTCTAGTATATTGGTAGGTTGAGTAATTTAGCTAAAGACTATCTGAGGTCAGAGCTGGTTCAGCTGTTAATCCTCTTCTTCAACCCATCCCAAAAAGACTGAGTCACTACACAGCACCCTTTTGTGCAAGTGAAAAATAGCTGCCTATAGAGCTTGCTAGTCTCCCTGATGTGCCGAGAAACTCAAACAGTGAGAAAAAAAAAAACCGGCGTTAGGTGGCAAACAGCTCCCGCCCAGTGTTTGGTTTTGCTTTTCATGCAAAGAAAGCTCCATAAACAATGCAGAGATTGAGCAAAGCTTTTATTGATTTAAACACTTTTTTCATCATTGTTTAGGCAGCTAACAGTTAACCCTGTGTGAATAGCATTAGTGATGGAGTACCATAAAAAAAATTATAATATGCAGCTAGAAGGGTCACAATTTGTACTGTCATTTATCTCTCAGGACAACGAATAGCTCTTCCCCTGAACTGGCCACGCTGGAGAACGCTCACATCATGAAGCTGCTTTCTGAAAGTTTTTCCCCCAGTCACTCAAAGCAAGCATTACAGAGCCCTGACAGCTACACCGGGGACAACTTGTACCCCCTTCTGCACCCAGCACAGAAATCATGGCCCTCTGACCAACCCTTTCTGGAGGTGACCCCAGAGGTTTGCAGAACATTTTAAAACACATTTAAAATATAAAATGTATTAATGTTATGTTTTTTTCCCTAGTTTCTGAGCCACACCAACAGATCCTAAAATATGCCACGAATGCCTAAAACAGGTGCTTTGATCTCTGTAATTATCATAAATTTCTGACACTTCTGTTTGTTGTCTTCAAAAAAACAGCCTCTTGCCTACAGCACGTTTGTGGGACAGACAAGCCCTGTATACTCAGAGTCCTACTCCAACTCGCCGCCAGACAGATACAAGTGAGACAGGCTTCTAAACTGTCTGAGCCTTTTCAAATCAGCCATTTTTTTTCCTTCACATTCTTCTTCCTATATAAAGCATAACTGTTTCATTTGGTGATTTTTATGCAAGCTATAAAAAGCAATCGATATTAGTATGTAAAATACGGAGTAATGCCATTGCTTAAAATTCATTTGACTATTTTTCACAGAAATGACTTCCAGTTTGTTCTTGGTGCCCCAAAAACTTCCCAGCACAAGACAACAGAAATACCCATGGTGTACCTCAATAAGGGACAGTTTTACCCCATCACTCTGCAGGGAGTGGACAGCACTGCTGGGGTGTCATCCAGCAAAGTGAAAGTAAGTTGTACTTTCAGACATAAATAATGGAAATTTATTCTTGCCATATAACATGTTTGTTCTAAGTAACCTGTTCCAAAGAGAAAGAGTTATTAGTTATTTAGGCATCGTTTAAAAAAGTGTGTAACCATGTCGTGCAACAGCAAAGAAGCTTTGGGGGAAGTTTCCTAAAACTTCCAAACTCATGTGCCCTTGCATATTCTAGGTGTGACAGATTGGCTGTTTTGTTAAAGCATACACTGCCACGGTCAGTGACAAAGCAAAGAGAAAGGGTATTAGTGTGGTGACATACAACATCGCTTGGTAAACGACAAAAAGACTAGCATTTGTCCCGCAGGGAGTCACCACTCTCTAAAAAAAAACCCCCACAAAGTAACAGGTTCTAATAATGCTCCTTTTTCTTCCTCCCTCTCTCTCTCTCTCTCTCTCTCTCTCTCTCCAGCAAAGAAGCTTTGGAGGAAGTTTCCTAAAACTTCCAAACTCATATGCCCTTGCATATTCTAGGTGTGACAGATTGGCTGTTTTGTAAGCGCATACACTGCTATGGTCAGTGACAAAGCAAAGAGAAAGAGCATTAGTGTGGTGACATACAACATCGCTTGGTAAACGACAAAAAGACCTACAGGGAGTCCTACAGGCAGTCACTACTCTCTAAAAAACACAAAGTAACAGGTTCTGATAATGCTCCTTTTTTCTTCCTTTATTTCTCTCAGACGGTGATCATGGCTGTGTTTGAGAATGACAAGAGTCCTGAGATGCAGCTGAAGTACTGGAACCACTGGCATGCTCGACAGCCTACCGTTAAACAGAGAGTCATTGATATCGGTACGTTTCCTCACTATCACTCTACCTGCAAAAAAACACTCTACACTGCAAAAATAATTTCCATAATCAAGATTCTATTTGGTCTATTTCTAAACATCTAAATTCCCTGATAGGGAAGATTTTAAGACATATTTTCAAAGAATATATGTAACTTTTTTGAAATTTTTTTTTATAGCTTACCTCACTGGCAAATAATTTTTATTTTCATTTTAAGCATAACCATCAGGTATATTAACATGATTGTAAATAATTAGTTCTGGAAAATAAGACAATACGGATTAAGAAAATGAAGAATGTTTTTATTATATACCGGTAACTGGCTCCACCCATAATTAGATTTAAAGTAAGATGTCATTTGGTTTTGATTGAGTGTTTAATTTCATACAATTTATATGAATAAATTCTTCTATATTTACTATCAGCTGACTACAAGGAAGTTTTCAGTGGAGTGAGTAACGTAGAAGAGGTGGCTTTCAACGCACTGTCCTTTATCTGGAACACCAGTGAAGAAGCAAAGGTACAAGCACATACACAGATCCACCTGTCACTTGTTTTTGTTAAGTGGGGTTGAAAGGAGGATCATTTAGAGGAGTGTCAGTGAGCAGTGGTATCTACGGTATGTGGCCTCCTCAGGCACCTGTCATCATAGGGAATAAAAAAGAAAGAAAGAGGGAGGGAAAGAAGTAGGGAAGGAGAGAAAGAGAAATAGGGCATTTCAGCATGCCCCCAGGGTAGTGATGGGTGGGACAACGAAACTCCGAGCAGGTGGAGCAGAGACACAGAGCAAGAATACAATCCCTGTAACGCACTTTTATTGATTCAATAAAATATCAGCAACAGCAATGTTACAAGAGAAATTAAAAGTTAAATATTAAATATTAATATTTTAGCTAATAATCGGAATAAACAATTCTTCCACCAAGTAATATAATTCATTAGTCTAGCATCTAACAATGTTTGGTTGCCAAGCAATGTAGCAACAATGCATTTTAAAAATCAAAATTTTAATTTAAATATTCCAACTGTTAATTGTTATTCAACCTTGTTGTGCCAAATGAATCAGCAGCTATGAGGAACTAGGAAGAAATGTTTGGAAATCAGCACCTGTTCACTCATTTATTCATTAATCATCATTATTTAGGTGATTGTTTTTTTTTATTGTTGTTTTACCTCCAGTTCCAACATGTTGAATCTCGCCATGTTGTTCTCCATATGGACACTCCTTTTCTTTGGAAATGAATTGGAATTATTGAACAATCATTTGCATATGACACATCTAACGTGTCTCATCCCTGACCATTCGTTTTGTTTGAGACTTTTCAGTGATTTTTTTTTTCTCTGTATGAAATGTACTACTGTGTCATCTAGTTAAATAACAAATCCAGCTTCCTGTTTTACAAAGTGCTTTCTTGAGATTTCATGTATCTGTTGTGTTTTGCAGGTGCACATTGGCATCAATTCTCTGAGCACTGACTTCTCCTCGCAGAAGGGGGTTAAAGGTCTTCCTCTGAATCTTCAGGTCGACACATATGATTTCAGCTCAGGGAACAACCGTCTCATTCACAGAGCTGTTTGTCAGGTCAAGATCTTCTGCGATAAGGTGAGCCAGTGCCCCAAAAAAAAGGATATATATAAAAACAAAATCCATCTTAAAATATATATCTTCAATAAATATTTAAATAAATATATATTTTAAATTTATAAAAATATTTGTATTTATAATAATATAATTCTATTTTATTATCTTTATAAATTAGTTTAAAGAAGCAAAACCCAAAAGAGAATCTTATAACAGCATGAAAAGATGCACACATGCATTTCAAGGCTTAATTAAATGTAAAACTTGGATCAGAAACATTAAGTTTAATTATCAGGGTGTGCATTGGATCTCTATCGTTTATTTGGCTCATCTTGGACTGCGTCATAAACTGTTAAACAAAACATAGTCCTGAGTCACTGTTACCATGACCTACAAAGTTATTTACTTAAAGTGGCATATGTCTGAACTCCGATCTTTTACTGGCACATTTTCAATTACGTGATAACTTGTTTTCACTGAAGCAGAAAAAAATAGACACTGAAGTATTTGTGCGGTTTTTTTTTTCCTTTCAGTCTCTCTCTTTCAGTGTCTCTCACCTTTACTCTCTCTGGTACCTCTATCTTCTGATTCCTATTGATCCCTTCTATTGAGCTGATCAGATAAAGGTCACCAGACCACCTTATCTCTCTCATCTCCTTAAAGCCCGTTTGTGTGTTCCACAGTGGCCATAGTTATTAGCTGTTTGACAGTGTGTGGGGGAAATGTATGATGGGAAGATTAGATTTGGCACACGTCTGACTGGTTTAGCAGCAGCAGGTGAACTGAGTACATTACTGCATTGCTGTGGTTTCTCTAGCTGGATCAAATGCATATTTACTACACAGCTGGCATGTAAACTAGATATGATCTCTGAGTTGTTTACAAGAATGGTTTTCAAAAGACAAATGTTATAAAACATAGAGGAAGAAATGATATTAAAAAATAAAAATAACTTAAAATATTAAAACGTAAAATATTTGATTATTTCTCTTACATAAAAAACAGAATGCCAAGCCATCTGTGCAGTTACAGTGTTTTAAGAGTTCTTTTGTATTGTTAATTATTGGTTAATTAAGTGTTTTGTAAGCTGTTCTAATATGCCAGAGCAGTTTGTAACTGCTCAGATTCTAAATGTTTTATTGTCCTTGAATGCTTGCAGGGGGCAGAAAGGAAGATGAGAGACGAGGAGAGGAAGAGAAGCAAGAGGAGGACCAAGAATGTTGCAGACTCCAGCAATAATAGTGAGTGCTGTCAGTCATGTAATTACAGCCTGAGACTGTCAGAGAACACCCATTACCACCCTACCAAAGCATAAAGAAAATACGGTTCATATCCTCCCCGTTTGGTGTCCATGTTCTGACCCAACAAGCCACTGAAAAGCTCAGCTAAACGGCTACTTAGGATTTCCTCCTAATTTGGCACAAGCCAAAACCAAAACAAACTTTTAAGCACATATTTTCAATGACGTGTAAAAGTGGGCTTTCAAACTCAAATTACCTGCGGGCCCCTAGCCAAACTGTGTTTTCCACCAGGGTCTAGTTTTCGTTAGTCATGCCTTACTGAAACATTTTCTTTTATTGCTTTGAATGTTCTATTAAAGCTGTTTTTCTTCTCCTCAGGTTGTAAACAGGCCCTAGTTTCCAGCTCTTTTGGAAAGGACTCTACCTACTTTAAAACTCTAGACGATCACGTCACACAACCGGTTTTATTCATCCCAGAGATGCACTTCAGCACGATGCAGCGCTGTGGCCTGGTACGTCTGTCTTTCACACAGACACACACATACACACACGCACTTCTTTATATCCTATGCGGCTTACCCATAGCATTGTTGAGTCATGTTCACCAACACCCTGAGGGCTGACAGTATGGGAGCGAGTGAGGAAAAGTGTGGGAAAAAAATGCAGTGGGAAAGAAGTGGGCTTGGAAAAGAATAGGAGAAAGTGATCTCGAGATCAGACATGCTAACTGGTGCGCTCCTGAGTTTACATGACAGTGAGCGAAACTCACCTGAGGAGGGGACGGCCATGCTGACTGACACCGGGATTACCCCGTGGGAGCTGAAACACACGCACACACACTTCTTCTGAGGGTGTTGAAGAGATGCTTTTCAGCTGTGTTTACACAGCCTAAGTGAGGAGAGATGGAGGGTGTTCCGACAGGCCTTTTTCCCACAGTCCAGACTAGCGCAATTCTCACTTGTTAGATTTCGACATCATTTCATAACATTAGTCTTTTGGCCTTTTTACATGTAGTCACAGCCCATAACAGTGACTTTAGCATATTAGTGAAGGATTAGGAAGTCATGTGATCATCCTACGTTTTTTCTGCATTGTCGCACCTCTTAGTGATCAAGATGTCACTGTGATAAAGTTGCTATCATCATAATCATCAGCGTGCAAACACGCAAGAGACAGGAGACCAAGCGACATTTTAACAACCTTGATTTTATCTGTTTGTTATTGTCCAGGTGCCCCCTGTTAGCCTGGAGGAAAGCGACAGAACATCACTGAAACGTACCAACTGCTATGCAGACGGCGGCGACCAGGTCCGCTCCCCGCCGAGCAAACAAGCCCGCCGAGATGAGCAACAGAGAGGTATGGAAGAGATGCAGTAACCTGGGAACATATCGATTTGCGCTACAAACCCGCCACAGTGTTTTAATGGTAGATTCTTTATTTTGTTCTTAGTTCTTCTGTACGTCAGGCGAGAGACTGAGGAAGTATTCGATGCCCTTATGTTGAACACGCCAACCCTCAAGGGCCTGAGAGAGGCGGTGAGTTTTTCAACGTCTCTCTTTCCGTTACACATATTTGTGAAGATCTCATCTCGAACCTTGAGAGGAACTGTAACTAAGATGTGACTCATGTCCCCTTTCTGCCTTCTCAGATTTCAGAAAAGTACGGTATGCAAGAAGACACCATTGGGAAAATCTTCAAGAAGTGCAAAAGAGGGTGAGTGAGATATATTTCCAAGCTAAATTCAATTGGGCAAAAACGTTTGGGGACTGTTGCAAACTGTGATTACGAACACGGATAGAGGGATGTCGAAATGTTCTTTCATGGAGGATGAACGGCTGTTAAACCCTTTTCTTATAATCTGAGCTCCATCTCAACAAGCTGCCAGGAAGCAAAGTCGACAGACCGGGTTGACTGGAGATCTATAGTGTTTGGAATGTGATGATTGCTGCTCCCCTTCAAAAAAAAAGGGTGATTTTAAAAGCAAAACAAAAGAAGGAAGACAAGATGATTTCAACATAGGTAGACTCGTCTGACTGTGCTGTATGTTTTTTGTGGTTTATGAAGCTCAGGTAGAAACAGTAGAGATGATGGTTCTGATAGGAAGGCAGCACTGGTTGTGTAAGAGACACTACGTGCAATCTAATGAAGCCGGGCTCTGAAAACACCATTTATCTCTATGGTTGGTGATCACCCATGGCACCATGTAGACATTGGCGCTTACCTGTTCGCTCATCCATTTCAGAACATGTGTGGGACTAACTCCCCTCAGTGCATCATAAAGTATAAGGCTTTAAAGTAAAGCATATAATTGTGTGAACATGTTTCACAGCCCACTGAAGCGTTTGACCTACATAGGACCTACATGTCCAGGACTCTATTGAAGGTGTTTTATCTTAATCATCCTAGCCTAGAGCTGTGTAACTTGGAGCTCAACTTTCCCCAGGCCGTTAGCTGATGATATGGCTGAGGGATAGGGACAGGTTGGGCCACATTCTCGCTCATTCTCTCGCCCCAATCTTCAATCAGACTCCCTCCACCCTCAGGGCTGGGAGAGCTGGCATGACCTCGCTGTTAGTCTGTCATACACCCGCACACCATATACATGTTGGCTGGCAGAGACGACTGTTGTGCCAAATAATTGTTTGCGTAAGTCATGAGATAAGGATTTGTGTTTTTAAGGATCTAAATCAGGGTCTGCCCTTAGGGAAGGACTGATCAATGCTTTAGAAGATTGTAGAGGAATGCTTAAAGGGTTAGTTCACCCCAAAATTAAAATTCTGTCATTAATTACTCACCCTCATGTCGTTCCAAACCCGTAAAACCTTCGTTCATCTTCGGAACACAAATTAAGATATTTTTGATGAAATGTGAGAGCTCTCAGACCCTGCATAGACGGCAACACAACTGAAATGTTCCCAGGTCCAGAAAAGTAGTAAGGACATCGGTAAAACAGTCCATGTGACATCAGTGGCTCAACCTCAGTTTTGCGAAGCTATGAGAATACTTTGTGAGCGCAAAGAAAACAAAAATATCATAATTTTTTCAACAATTCTTCTCCCCCGAGTTACGTCTTCCGCCATTTTGGAGAGTATCACAATGCATACGCACGCTTTCACCCAAGCGTAAACAACGCTGATTACGCAGATTACATTCATGCGCACGTGCGCTTACTCCCCCGAACGTAAACAACGCTGATTACGACGATTACGCTCTTGGGTACTCTCCAAAATGGTGGGAGACGTAACTCAGGGGAGAAGAATTGTTAAATAAATTGTTGTTTTTGTTTTCTTTGAGCTCAAAGTATTCTCGAAGCTTCGCAAAACTGAAGTTGAGCCACTGATGTCACATGGACTGTTTTACCGTTGTCCTTACTACGTTTCTGGACTTGGGAACATTACAGTTGCGTTGCTGTCTATGCAGGGTCTGAGAGCGCTCACATTTCATCAAAAATATCTTAATTTGTGTTCCAAAGATGAACGGAGGTCTTACGGGTTTGGAACGACATGAGGGTGAGTAATTAATGACAGAATTTTCATTTTGGGGTGAACTAACCCTTTAAGGTTTATTTCAGATAGGGCACAGTTCATCTGTATATCATTCAGTGTCACTCAACAGCTCAACACAGTCATAATAACTAAAATAAGTAATTGTGTAATTCACAAATGACAATGACCAGGTGTCGAATTAAAGCAGTATGGTTTTTGTGCAGATGAGAAGTAACTTTAGAGATAATCTTTAACTTTGGAGTTTGTATGTGTTTGGTTCTATAGATACGTGATATAATGGTACTTATAATGTTTTGGTGTTTAAAATATACCTAATTTTGCATGCTCATTTCCCATACTTTTACACTTACATTACCTTTGCTGTAATCTTATGCACACTTAAAATTAATGTTTAATAATAATGTAAAAATGTTTCTTTAATAATATTTAAAAATATTTCATCTTTCATCTTTAATATTTAAAAATCTTTAGCAAATCTCAAAATGAATATCAATTTTTCATACAGTACATTATAATGTTGTGATGCCTAAACTTACTTATATAATTTAAAATGCTTTTAATATTTAGTTTTATTTTTAATTTATTAAAATAGCTTCATTTTTATATCGCCAATTTTTTGGTTATCAGCGCAATGTGTAAATATAAAGTATGGGCCAGAATTTTAACAAGAATTTCTATAACTTATTCTCTTTTTCTTACCATCAACAGGATCTTTGTGAACATGGATGATAACATCATCGAACATTACAGCAACCACTCTGCCTTCCTCATCGAGATCACTGAAGTCATGATCAACCACTTCCAGATCACACTTATGGAGCTATAAATGACATGATCAACTAGTGACACTACACCTGGTGCTGCTGGCAGCTTCTTTCTGCTCTTTTGATCCAAAAGCATGACTATGAACCAGATTCTGCAGTGCCAGAACCGTGGCTATATAAACAGCTCACCTGCCAGCTCACATTTTCAGTTTTAGCAAGACAAATCAATAATGAACCGTGTAAATACAGTTTTCCACTTTTGTACCTTTTTTAATTATTTTATCTACAATAATTTTATAACGAGCAATTATGATCAACAAGGTACATTTTCTGTAAATATAAATTGTAAATAGACATAATTATCATAATGTTGTGTGTTGACATGATTTTAAAAGAATTATATGTTATTATTTCAAAGATAAACTTACCTTTTTTGATGCTGCCTCTTTGCTGCTTATAATAGGCCCATCATTTCTAGGACAGGATCTGAGGCGTTTGTATCGCTTTATGCTCTGATGGTGGTTTGCATGTTTATTAATCTTGCCGCGTGTTAGGCTACTTCAGCATACTTCCAGTCAGGGTGCGGTGACTTTCAGCCTTTTAGTTTCACATATGAAACGCTCCACAAACACACATGATTGTTTGAGACCTTTAAGTCGCACATTTCCACCCCTAAAGAGCCGCGTATCTGTCAGTGTTTCGATCACCACATTTTGAAAACTGGCTCCACACATTTCCAATCTGTGTGGCTGTAACGGTTGTCAGGACAACCGGCCCTTTTATCCTCCGACATTTAAAAGTTCGGACGAACCACTGCAATATCGAACTTACCCAAATATCTGATTAAATAACGGTGACTTTTCATTTTGTGGATTTTGCTTCACAAAACTTTACATTTCAAATGCTTTGTATTGCTTTCAAACAATATTGATGTATTAAAGCTGTGTTTTCCTTTTTTTACTGCCTCTGTTTTTATATGGAAAATAAAATCCAAAATCTATAACATTAAGTGTTTTGTCGTTGGAAGACATTTCCTTGCTGAAATCATAGCTACCGCTGTTAAACTGTGTGGGTCGCAATTACATCACACACAAACAAACATACAGCGCAGCCTGTGTTCTGATACAAGCACTTGACTCTTATGAATCTTTTAACGAATTGCCTCAATGACAAAAGAGTTATGTTTAAATCAGTCTGATGAATCCTTCATTGAATAAACACACGGAAACCGTCAGAGCCGCTACTGAACATGACACATCGAATTGATTCCGTGTCAATGGGTCATAGCATAGGCTGCTCTTTCTGTACACAAGAAAGCAAAAAAATATAGTTTGTTTATAATTAGCGTAATTTAATTTTGTCTCTTGACTATAAATGGCACAATCTCATCTCAAAATCTCCTATGGTTGTAATTTCATTTGAATATCAGAGATATTTAGAGATTTAGTTGGTCAAAACAGTTTTACACCTAATTTGCCTGATTTTGTGCCTCTGGAAAATAGTGATCTATGACATTGTATTATGTTGAATATCAGAAGTTTCAGTGTCTATTTGTTTTGATTTGTGGATTTGTGGACACATTGATGTTTGTAAATTTTTGGAGTAAAAAAAAACTGCTTTTTGAGTCAGAATGACCCAAGTGGCATGTTAGGGTTAGGGCCTATTGTTTAGGGTTGGGGTTACTCAGTGTTAGGGCCTATTATTTAAAAAAAAAAAACTTATTATAATTCATGGAGTTATTATTTAATAATTTAATGAGTTAGATGCATTTAAGACATCTTCGATATGTACTTCAACCTATAGGCTAATTGAGTGAAATCAGTCAATTTTAATTTATAGTGTATTTATTACCTTTTAGATATTGCTATATTTTCAAATAAATTTACCTTTCAGATGCATCTCTTTTATTGGGATTCTGCTTTGTCACTGGTTATATACGTTAATTATACAACTAAGCTGTCAAAAACAACATTTAATACAATAGTTGATCTAGTATTTTACTTAAATGTAAATAAATATGGCAAAAGGCATCCAATCAAAAGGCATTTATTCTGTCTTCTTGTCTTGTAGGTGACCATTTTACCCCACATTTTGTGCTATGACATCTAAATTAGCAAATTAGCATCACCATCATGCCCATGCTAAACTTAAATCTAGATATGTTACAATTTAAACGTAAATGCACATTTTTCTTAAGAGGTCATCTCACCCTATACTTCACAGACATGTCTTTGTTCACATTTTTCCTCATGTTTACCATAAGCCTTGTGGTAATGCAATGAAATCAGTACGCCTAATCAATGTAAGTATATGGACAAGGACAATAAAATAAAATATATTAATATTTTATTAAAAAAAAAAAACTAGCTAAAAGAACAAATGCACTTTTTCTTCTATAATACTAAATACAAAAATCTTGTTCAGTGTGTTACCATCACCACAGGACCTTTATTTACATTTAGGTTTTATATTCATAATAAAGATCAAGGAGTATCAAAGACATAAGGAGTATCTACATGTGTGTTCAGGAGTTAGTATATTTGTGCAGCTAATGTTTGGAGGTCAAAGCTCATGTACATCTACTGATTGACATATTTCTTTTGGGATTTAATAAATATGTATGTGTCTATATGGCCAAGATTAATACATATGGTTATGATAGTAGGCTGGCTTTTAAAATGCATCTTCTTTTTCTTTCATCAGATCGCCTGGTTCAGCAGACAGTCTGCATATTACAGTCAACACACGTCAGACTTGCTGTTTGTTCTGTGTATGTGTGTGTCAGTTTGAAAGAAGGACGGCGGGTGTATCGAAAGCCTCATACACAAGACTAGTGAGAATCAGAGAGTGAGGGATAGAGAAAAGACAGAAAGCAGAAGAATCCATCTCAGACTTAACAAAGAGAACAGCTGAATGATCATTCATTCTTCTGCAGAGAGGTGAGTGTATGACATCTCTGTTATGTGTGATTCAATTAGTGAAGCAGATGACTGTTTATGGGTGAATGCAAAATCCAGGTCAGGAGAGCAGGTCAATGCATCTTGCATCTTTGCTTTTTGTCTGTGGGGTCTGTTGTGGCTAGTTTGCATATGCCTCATCCTGTTGATCCTTCTCAAGATGGAATGAGCTTTTTATCTTTTGTGTTTTTAAATCGGAAAAAACAAAGCTTGACTGACTGCTGTGGTTCCGCTCACACTGTCATGCTGTTTTTCCAGATATTTAATAACTAGTGTGGTTTGAAGACAAGGCTGTCACAGTGTGAGCAGCCACATTTTGTTGGTGTGGCAAATTCTGTTGTTTTAATTAATGTACAGGTGCCAGTGCACCCTTTTAAATGTTTGTTTTTGGGTTGCCATGCAACAAAAGTGACTGGAACAGGAAATTTGTGATGATAGACTTGACATTAAGAGCATGCAGTGATTGACCAAACTGTTGAAATGTACACCCACACCCCTCTCACAGATACCTTTGAAGGTGATGTTGTCAAGAGTCCGGTTAACAACCAATGAGATTATGAAAATACTCCACAGACTTGTTAAAAAATATTGGGTGTCTGTGTTGTGCTGCCGTGTGTTTTGAGTTTGAGCTCCGTCAAGTTAATTCTTTGTCGTCTAATGTTTTTTTCTTAAAATCAATTTTATACACCATCATTTTCGTTTCTATAACGTGTGAATATATCCCCTATCGTATTCTACAACAAAAACAATCAGAGCGCCTTGTTATCACTAGTTCTATTTTTGACTTCCCGAGTCCGCTATTAGCATATAGCCCGCTAGCATCGCCAGCGTGGTTGCCGCTAATCTCGCTTACATTACTAATACACTATTCACTGTTACTTGCTTTAATGGCGGATGTGTGTCTACCTTTGAGTGCAGGCGAGGACACGTTCGAGCTGGAGGCCGTGGAGAAGCAGATCCGTGACCTGGTGGCGAAGCAGACCCAGCTGAGAGCGCGGAGAGCCGCGTTGGAAACATCCCAGGCTGACGCTCACAAGTCCGAGACTTGATTGCAAAGATACTATTTAAACTGAGCTGGATGTTGACATCACTGAATTCAATGATGAACTGTCTTTAACTGAAAAATTAGTGTTTACTATTGTCATTTTGCATTATTGACACTATTTTCCTAATTAATGCTGTTCAGTTGCTTTGACACAATCTGTATTGTTAAAAGCGCTATATAAATAAAGGTGACTTGACTTGACTTGACTTGTGAGGGTTCATGCATTAAAAATAGCTGCTTTTTATAGCATCACATAATTTGCAGAGTCTCTTTTGTCCTTGTCTCATGGAACAGACATCAGCTCGCTCTCTCAGCTCCCAGACGTCTGGCTTCCTGTCTAAGTATATATCCGTAAGACTGTTTCAAAATGTATCCTGTTCACACTATCAGCGACAACACAACCACACATTTGCATCAGAAAATTATGTTCAGAGACTAGCACCTGTGGCTGATAGTGCTAGAACCATTTCAGATGTAACACAAAAGATGCAACCGAAGGATCGTCCAGGTTACTGTCTCTTAGCAACAGTGGGCCATTTACCTCCACTGTGCTGGTTGCCAGGACTGACGATGTTTCTTAGAGCTCAAAAGAGAGAGTCATCGGCTAACAAGACATTCATATACGCACTCTTTCTCTTTTAGATCTAACAGACTGTGAAACCAGGAATGTACTTCTGCCAACAGGTGTCTGAGGGGATTTAAATGAAAGAATCTTCTGTAATCTGATGCGAGTAGATCAAGTATAACTGAAATTGTATTCTTTTCACCAGGTCTTTGCCAGATGGTTTCTAGCTTAGCATCATCCTGAAGAGCTGCACATCTACAAAGACGTGATGCACACTCCAGCGTCCATGATGATGGGGGTGGTGTTTGCTCCTCTGGGCCTTGTGCTGGTGTTCACTGCAGCGATCACGCCGCAGTGGAGGGAGGGACAGGCGCGGCTGGGTGCGGCAGGGCATGGTGGAGCAACGGAGCTCTTCCTTCTCCGTTCGGACGGCCTGTGGGAGAGCTGCTTGCAGGTGGTGCACTCTGAAGTCAAAGAGTGCTGGCCCGTGTCTGGGTCCTACCAGCAGGATGCTCGGGTTCGAATGGTCCAGGGGATGGTGCTGTCGTCTCTTTTCCTGTGCGGCGCGGGGATTGTCCTTGCCGCTGCTGGACCGATATCCCTCTTAGGAGTGTAGCGGCAGCTGGTGGCCTATTGGTGGTGCTGGCGGGTGTGCTCAGTCTGGCTGCATTAGGAGTGTACACACATAATATTTCGAAGCTGGGGATCGAGGTAGATTCAACCATATCAGAGACGCAAGGACTCAACGTACACAAGCCACCCCGACTAACGTTACACCCGGCCGGTTCCCTCTATTTCGGGAGGGTGGGAGCTTGGGTACAGGTGCTGGGAGGGGCCGCGCTGCTCTTTGGGTTCAAAAGCATGAAGTGTTCATCCTGCCACAAGCAGAGACTCAAAGACAGTGCAGAGATGTATGAGGTGAATTGTTAGATGGACCAAACGTTCCCAAGAGCTCAAGAGACTCATGGTGTTTAAACACATTGAGCTTGCACATGACTCATTGTAGTGCACTGGTAGTTTATGAATTGGACAAATAAGAAATGGGAAACAGTACACAATGTTTCTAAAGAGAACTATATTAAAATATGTATGAAACCGCTAACTGAAGATACTCCACCCCAAAATGAAAATTTTGTCATTAATCACTTACCCCCATGTCGTTCCAAACCCGTAAAAGCTTCGTTCATCTTCAGAACACAATTTGAGATATTTTGGATGAAAACCGGGAGGCTTATGACCGTCCGATTGACTGCCAAGTAAATGACATTGTCAAGGTCCAGAAAAGTATGAAAGACATCGTCAGAATAATCCATCTGCCATCAGTGGTTCAACCGTAACGTTATGAAGCGACGAGAATACTTTTTGTACGCGAAGAAAACAGAAATAACAACTTAATTCAACAATTCGTCTCCTCTGTGTCTCTCTGCATCCCCGCAGCGCCATTTTGGAGAATATCTGCTGAACGCACGCAGCGTACACTATTCTGTGTCAGCCGCGCTGCACGGATGCGCTGTTTTCGTTCAAATCGAAGCGTAAATACACGTAGAAAATGTATCCTTGTGTCGTGGCTGACACAGAAGAGCATACGCTGCTTGCGTTCAGCAAATATTCTCCGAAATGGCGCTACGGTGATGTGGAGAGACACAGAGAAGACGAATTGTTGAATAAAGTCGTTATTTGGGTTTTCTTCGCGTACAAAAAGTATTCTCGTCGCTTCATAACGTTATGGTTGAACCACTGATGGCAGATGGACTATTCTGACGATGTCTTTCATACTTTTCTGGACCTTGACAGTGTTATTTACTTGGCAATCAATCGGACGGTCACAAGCCTCCCGGTTTTCATCCAAAATATCTTAAATTGTGTTCCGATGACGAACAAAGCTTTTACGGATTTGGAACGACATGGGGATAAGTGATTCATGACAAAATTTTCATTTGGGGTGGAGTATCCCTTTAAGGCCTGTTCACACCAAAAAACCATACTATAAAAGATAACTGTTCATACCAACAAATCATAACTTTGAATAGTTATCGTCCTTGGTGTGAATGGGAGGTCGGCTCACACAGAACGCGTTTTTGCATGCGATTTAGAATTTTTTTAACTTATTTACGAATAGGAGCTGTGTTTTTAAGTTTTGTCAATTTTTAAAAACACGACTCGTGACATTGCATTCCTTTTTATTCCCATGTGACACGCCTCATTTAAATGCAAAGATGCAGATTTTTGTTCATTATCATGACAGTACTATAATATTCTTTCCAAAACCTGTGGTAAAATGAAAGCAATGTACTAGTGTCACTAGGCTGTTGGCATTTTTGGCTTTTCCCGCTAGTGCGTGAAATATGTGTCATTTCGCTCAAGTCATGGCTGGTAAACAACAGTGTTTATTTGTAATATATTGATCTGTAATTATTTACTATCTGTACTTGATAAATCTTTACGTTGCAAATAGCCTATGTGTAGCTATTGACAGTGATTCTATATGTGGTAGGCTACTGATTAAATGTTTTTCCTGCAGCCTGTCATGTAATATGACTGCCTGTAATATTTCAGTCACCACACCTGCTCAAACTATCTTTGGCTTGTTTTGCTAACTAATAATGATTTTACGCCAAACAACTTGTTTGGGTAAATACATAGCCACCTGACGTGTACATTCCCACATTGCAAAGAGCTGAGGTCAGATCACGTCATGAGTTTAAATAAATTTTTTCCCCCCAAGTAGGCTGAGACCTACTTTTTTTTTTAATGCCAGTGCATTTTACACAAAAAAATACACCAAAACTTATCATGCAAGGAGGAGAACTTTGTTTTACAGTTTATTAGCAGAGCAGAATTACTTTATGGTAAAAATGTGTGTGTGTGTGTGTGTATATATATATATATATATTTTTTTTTTTTCAAAAACTTATTTAATTAGCATTTAAACCGACTTCAGTGGAACAGGTGTGGTGAGATTGGCTTTGGCTCTGCATAAACATATAGTAATTGTACACTTTTTTATAAACAAGGCAAATGACAAATATAATTCAAATCTCATGTTTCTATTTTTCATATCTCTGTTTACACTTTTGTGTGTATAAACAAAAATTAACAGCAACATCCAATAAATTATTATTACATTTTGGGACCTTTTCCTTTCTCTACACTACAGGAGCATGAAGACACAAAAACACACAAGTAATTTTAACACTCACTGCTCTCTTTATAGAGACGAGTTTATCAGTCTAGGACAAAAATGTCTGTTTTTATAACTTGTTTTTGTCTTGGATAAACTAAACAAAACAAAACAAAAAAATTTGGCCAGTGACATTTAAAATAAAGCTTCAGATGCAAATATGTGACCCTGGACCACAAAACCAGTCATAAGGGTAAATTTTTTGAAATTGAGATTTATACATCATCTGAAAGCTGAATAAATAAGCTTTCCATTGATGTATGGTTTGTTAGGATAGGACAATATTTGGTCGAGATACAACTATTTGAGAATCTGGAATCTCAATGAGGGTGCAAACAAATCAAAATATTGAGAAAATCACCTTTAAAGGGGTCATATGATGCGATTTCAATTTTTCCTTTCTCTTTGGAGTGTTACAAGCTCTTGGTGCATAAAGAAGATCTGTAAAGTTGCAAAGACTAAAGTCTCAAATCCAAAGAGATATTCTTTATAAAAGTTAAGAGTCAACCACGCCTACCTAAAATGGCTTGCTCTAACACGCCCCCACATGTCTACGTCTACGTACCAAATGTTCACGCAAAGAAAGAAGGCGTAACTTTTATTCTC
>NW_015548239.1:362874-363183 GCF_001515605.1 Sinocyclocheilus anshuiensis | reverse complement strand
GTGTGTTTCGTTGTGAAAGCGAAACTACTTTGTTTGGCCTTCCAAAAGAGGACGATATCCGCTTCGTCATGACTGGAGCTGATCCGTGCTGGTCGCTGAGGAACGCTTTCACCTTTCACCGTGGACGAAGCGGAGTCCAGCCCGGGGTTGTCACATGTGGTTGCCGCAAGCCCGCGCCGTTCTCAAGCCCGCCAACCTCCGCTCACTCAAGCTGGCCTCCCCTCACTCTAGACCCCGGCCTCCGCTCATTCTAGCCCCTGGCCTCGTAGTGCTTGTTGTTTGTCATTTCTCCAATCACAAATGCAGACT
>NW_015548239.1:348020-362469 GCF_001515605.1 Sinocyclocheilus anshuiensis | reverse complement strand
ATATATATATATATATATATATATATATATAAATACAGCCATTATATGCATGATTATACACTGTTGGTATAAAAACACTGAAAGACTCAAATGAACAGGTGACTGGAGTGTGACCAAAATTTGTGTGGCAATTCTGGGGAAATGACCATAGCTGGGCATTTAATACAAACTATGCACAATGAGGTATACTTTTTTTCCTCAGGAAATATAGTTTTTGAGCTTGCTAAACTTGTTTTCAGGATCTGCACTGCCATAAATTGTCTACATAATAAAAAGAATACATTCTTATAAAAGCAATACTTTCTTGTCCATCATGTCTGAACATACCAGAAACATTCATAAAATATTTTTAACATATTTAGGGAAACCTTACACACATACCTGACATAAAAACAAATATTCATCATATTTATATAATTAATCTAAAATATATATTTTTAAAATTTCATACATCAGTATAATCAACATCCTTTAGCAAGTGCTTTAAGTTAGATTTGTTCTTTTGCCAGCATTATGCAGTTCATAATAAATTCAGTGATGGTTTATTGTGAATCAACAGTAGAAGTAGTTTTGAAAAACTCCAGATGATAGACCTTACTTCTGGTAAAACAGCCAGTGCTCTGTCCCAGATGGCTGCAATTCGGATCTATATATTTATCCCAGTGTTGCACTTTCATTTCTTGTTTCGTTATATATTTTAATACAGTACAGGAAGGAAACGGTTGTGTTCACAGAATCTGCGCAAGTGTCATATGTAAAAGTATTTCTCTGTAGTTTCGTCTGTGACTGTGGTATGCGTTTGCATCGGCACCTGTGTCTCTGCAGAAGTGGAGCTTCCATCAACAGGTGTCTCTGCATCTACCAACTGTTCTCCATCACTCAGATTCAGTGTGCTTGCCCCATTGTTGGTCTTGAACACTGTGTCTATGCTTGGCGAGACCGTCTGTTTGTACTGTCTCTCAATGTCCTGCAGCAGCTCTTCATTGAACTGCTTCCACTGATGGTACTTCTGCGGTGAGAACTCAGAGTCCTCCAGGATCTTGTTAATCAGGTGAAGTTCTGCTTCCTTCGCCTAGGAAACACCAGCAGCCAGTGAGAAATGAAGAGACCGCTGTGTGCCTGACCTACTCTACCTGGCTATTTACATCCACTACCAGTCAAAAGTTTGGAACAATTAAGTTTTTTTTTAATGTTTTTGAAAGAGGTCTCTAATGTTCAGCAAGGCTGCATTTATTTGATCAAAAATACATTAATGAATAAAATAAAATACAAAACAAAGTACAAGCAGCAATATTTTGAAACTGTATTACAATTTAAAACTTCAGTGTCATATGATCCTTCAGAAATCCTTCTAATATGCTGATTTGGTGTGCAATGATTAATAATGGATCTTATATCAATGTTGAAAACATATTTTTGTGGAAACTGTGATAAATTTTTTCAGAATTATTTGATGACTATAAAGTTAAAAAAGAACAGCATTTATTTAAAATATAATTTACTGTATTTTTTTAAATCCATTTAACGCATTCTTAATAATAATAATAATAAAAGTATCGATTTATTTTCTTTTCAACTTACTTTCCCCAAACTTTTTGTATGGTAGCATAGCACAGTTTTCACATAAAGAAAAAGAAGCACATCTGTTTCAACATAAATAATAAGGAAAGTTTCTCGAGCACTAAATCGACATATTAAAATGATTTCTGAAGGATAATGTGAAAATGAGATTTTAAAATATATTAAAATAGAAAACAGTTCTTTTAAATTGTACTAATATTTCACAATATTACTGTTTTTACTATATTTTTGTTCAAATTATTTAATTCGTCTTGGTGAGCATAAGAGACTTCTTTTAAAAACATTAACAATTAATGTTAATTTTTTCCAAACTTTTGACTGGTTGTGTAGTATTTTCTATTATGATTGATGTGAGTAGGAAATAATAATAACAACAGTTTTGGTTGGGTTATTAGTATGTGTGTGTAAATGCATGTCTTACCTTAAGTGTGCTCTGAAGGGCACGGAGTGTGTGTATCTTCTCGTTGATAACAGGGTTTTTGTTGCGTTTGATGAAGGATTTACGTAGCTGGTCATGAGTCGTCGGCTGATTCTGACCAATCAGAGACACTCCTCCTTTCTTCAGGCTATGGAACATTTCATCCATCTCATCTACATTTCCTGAGAGGCATAGTGAGATTTTGCTTGTTTAATGAAAGTATTGTTTTTTTATTAAAGAACTGGATTTATCTTGACACAGCTTTGAAAGGGCTATAAGGGTTTAAAGATACAAGATATTAAGAGGCTTATAATATTTTTGGATGATCCTTTACCTGCAATTTTACTGCCCCCTGCTTGCGAAATGGTTATTGGCTCTGACACCCTGTTCTGCTTTCCCTTTGTTCGAGGAAGTGTGTTTGATTGTGTTTGAGCTTTCTATGACAAAAGACAGAAGAAACTCTGTTAAATATTTTATGTTCTAAAGGAAAGGTACACAGTCATTTCCCACATGTGTTAGTTTGGATAATGGAAATAATAATAACAATTCTGTTTATTATAAAATTCTGTATTTATTGCAGACGATCTAAGCAGCTCTTTTCCACAAAATAAAGGTCAAGTGGCAATATTCTACAGTACACAACATTTCAAATTTTATTACTCTTATTTAGCAAGTACCCATTAAATTGATCAAAAGTGACAGTAAGGACATTTATAATGTCACATTAAAAATCTACCATGGTTTTCACAAAAATATTAAGCAGCACAACTGTTTACAACACTGATAATATAAGAAATGTTTCTTGAGCAGCACATCAGCATTTTAGAATAATTTCTGAAGACTGGAGTAATGGCTGCTGAAAATCCAGCTTTGCACAGAATTCAATAAAATGTTATAATATATCAAAATATATCAAAATAGAAAACAATTATTTTAATTATAACAATTGTGAAATAACAATTTCACAAATGTATTGTTTTACTGTATTTTTGGTTAAACCCCAAACTTTTGAGTTGTAGTGTAAAAGTATCTAATTTTGTGTTCCACAGAAAAAATGTACTCCTACAGGTTTGGAACAACAGGAATGTTTTTTTCTCTGTTCGTGCATGTCTATCTGTTTTCCCTCACCGTATTGACTTTCTTCCGATGAGAAAGTGGTGAACGGGACGATTCCTCCTCAGATTCAGTTTCACTGTAACATTCTGACAACAAAAACATTTTACATAGACTAAGTAGTACACAAACAGCATATATACCATGAAAAATTCATTAACACACATAATAAAATAAAGAGGCGGAATAAATATATTTCTGACAGAATCATAATCATATGAAACAAAATATACACATAAGCTGACTGCTGATTTTCATGGATGTCCGATGATTGACAAAAACGTAAAGAGGCTCTCATGTAGCATTTTATTGAATCAAAGCTGATATTTTAGTACAGATTTAATTTGGCATTGCATATTTTCACAGAACTTGGAGCCGTCACAGAACCGCCTTAACTTGGCACTGTAAAGATGCCAGCTATTGAAAATAACTGAATGTGAATGTGTTGTTTTCCTACCTTCTTCATTGTCTGGCTGACTTTGAAAAATTTTCTTATGTTTCTGAATGGCTGTGATTAAGCAATTAATCCATCTGTTGAGACACAGAGAGAGAGAGAGCTCACTAATTTATCACCAATTCACATGTCTCACAAGTTTCCATTTGCACTTAGTGATTTGTATTGTGTTGTATTAGGCGAAGGCCAATAGGGGGCAGAGGTGACCTGTGAGAAATCCTGAATGTGTAAAACCTAATGAGTGTGTGTGTGTGTGCTGTAGTAAAGAGCAATAATAGGAAGTATGAGTGATGATAAGTGATGGAGAATAGTGGACATGAGGTGGGAGTGTTTAAGAGGTTAAAGGCTTTGGCATTCACATAATCTCCAGTGCCACAGAACGACACGGTTGCTCTCTGTGTCAGACTCAGTACGTCTGCTGACTCACTGCTTTACTGCAGCTCCTCATGTACTACTCAGGTCAAAGTAATTAATTAAGAGTCTTTGTAGAGTTCAAAGCTTTTCATAATGGAATGAAAATAATGGACATAAAAGGCATAAAACTCTTTAGAATAGACAAATTGAGTTGCCTGATATTGGTCTAATATTATCGTTTGCCAAATGAGTGGGGGAATGATACATGATAGTTAACATAACTGCCCATGGTTCTCTCCTGAACATCATATCATCAGCTCTAATTTTAGAGGTAACAAGTACCTGACCTCCACTGGTCATGGGACAAATCATGAAGTGTAAAAGAGAGCTCCAATCTGTAGTCCTATTACATAAGGTGTTCATCCCTGAATTACTGCAGAGACGCCATGCAGCGGCTGTTGAATTATCTGACCAAACACTAAAAAACTAAAGTTATTTTCACAAACATATGTTTAAAAAAAAAATATATATATATATATGTACAAAAAATTCCAAGCCTTTCCAGCCCATTCATGGTATCATATTAAATGATATTAAAAGTAAATTGTGGAATTTCTTTGCCATTAGAATAATGGTTCTCAACCAGGGGGCCGATCCCACTAGGGGGCTCCAGCAAGCTTCCAGGGGCCCAAATAAGTCTTAAGATTATTTAAATGTAGCCATATATTATGCCAAAAATCATTAGGATATTAAGTAAAGATCATGTTCCATTAAGATATTTTGTAGATTTCCTACTGTAAATATATTAAAACGTAATTTTTGTAATTTAAAACATAATTAGTAATATGCATTGCTAAGAACTTCATTTGGACAACTTTAAAGGCGATTTTCTCAATATTTTGATTTTTTTGCACCCTCAGATTTCAGATTTTCAAATAGTTGTATCTCGGCCAAATATTGTCCTATCCTAACAAACCATACATCAATGGAAAGCTTATTTATTCAGATGATGTATAAATCTCAATTACGGAAAATTGACCCTTATGACTGGTTTTGTAGTCCAGGGTCACATTTGACCATTTTTATTCTCAGTAATATAAAGCAATATGACATACGTACTTTAAAAGATATTCATTTTCATGATGAAGAATAAATTGCCCCTGCAAAGTCTGCTAGATCATGGTAGTCTACTTCACTAGCACTCGAATTACAAGGTCTGGAATTGTGTCAGATCTTGTGAGTCTGTATACACCATTACCTGACCTGTATATTAATAAAACAGTGCAGATAGTGTAAAAATACTCGGCTGTCAATATATGTAATCTATTCTAAACTCCCTCACACTATTTGTGAAGTCAACCTGTGAATCGCTTATAGTTGGCTATGCACATTAAACTTTAAAAAAGTACTTTCACATCACACATTCCACCCCTAAAAATGCAATGTCATTGCATCTAACACATCTATTTTAATTCAAAGGTCAAAGCATAATCATTTGCTCATGAAGAGAAACTGCAGATGCGCAGCAAGATCTAATCATTGTGACATTTTGCCACTTTTTACATTTTTTGTACAAAATGCTCGCTAAGCCATGTAATTCTCAGTCATGAATGACTGTCGTTTGGATGCAGCGGTAGAGAAAATGCTTGTTTATATGCAGCCACACTCACTTGCTCATGTCTTTTACATTATCAGCAGCGAAGAAAAAATTCTGGAAGCGCTGGTGGCACATTTGAAATACACTAGGAGATAAAGAGAAAGAGAGAAAGAGATCAGATGATAATACCCCTTAATCTTAGGGCAGAGCAGCTTTTTAGCAGCTTAATGAAACAATAAAAACTCATTTGTCATCATGGTGGCAGGTTGTGCTGTTCAGTGTCTGTGGACTGCGGGGGAAGATCCGTGGAATGTAAAGTGTAATTCTGTTATTCACACATCTCTGGCTAACTGCCCTCCTGCGTCTGATACTCTCGCAGCCAACCACAAACATAGAGTCCGAGGAGACCGACGACTTCTGTTTCTTTATGACAGTGTGAACACAAACAATCAAGCTAAACGGGGTTTAACGTTCAGTCAACAGATACGCTTCCCTTCAAATTTGACTCGGCTGCAAATAATGATTGGGTAACCAGAACCAGCATGTTCTGTCTGGTGCAGAAAATACTCACTACTTCCTCTTGTGTTCTCCTGCGCTCTCTATATTGTAGCTGCCGATCTTGATTAAGCCCTCCGCCTTCTCCTCCTGCACAAATATATGGGTTCAATAATTATTTTAAGTACATCTACATTACCAGATTTTGTTAAGAGATAGAAATACACGGATATTATAATTCTGGCTGATACCGATAAGCTGATAATTAGTCTCATGTTATGTATAAAACGCAGATATTAAAATTTTACACTATTTTGTCTCAGTAAGTTAAAGGAATAGTCCACCCCAAAATAAACATTCTGTCATAATTTCTATCATTTCTATACCTTTCTCACCATCATATCGTTCCAAACCTGTATGATTTTCTTTTTTCTGTAATGTATTACATTACATGAAATGTCATATTTTAAAGAATGCTGGTAAATATACAGTTTCCTATTGACTTCCATTGTGTGGACAAAAAATACAATGGAAGTCAATGGGTACCAAAACAGTTTTTACCAACAACAGAAAATTACATTTTCATTTTTGGATGGACTATCCCTTTAAAAAGAAAGATTTAATAATTTTAAATGCAAAAAGTAAATTTTAGTGTTGTCAAACGATTAATCGCGATTAATCGCATCCAAAATAAAAATGTTTACATAATATATGTGTGTACTGTGTATATTTATTATGTATATATAAATACAAACACATGCATGTATATATTTAAGAAAAATATGTTATGTTTATATATAAACTATATTTATATATAATATATTAATATAGATATAGAAATGTATATACATGTAAATATTTTCCAAATATATACTGAATGTAAAATACTGATTTTGTGCACTTTATTTACTGTACCAATATTTTAAATTGGCCTTTGAACTTAGCTTTATTGCATGGCAAAAAAAAGTGTTACCTTGCCAAAGCACTGACAGAGCCCACTGATCTAATGGCATTGTTGAGCGCTCCAAATGCAAACTTTGCATGCAACAATCAGGCAGCAATTGACAGCACTCTGATCTAGTGGCATACAGGCATCATCAGATTTGACAGTACTCTAGCCCAATAATGTTGGGGGATCCAGTGGGGGCGGCAGTCATATTTCAGGGTGACCGTGCCACTCTTTATCACAACCCTGCTAAAAGTGCCAGTACGTGCGCTCATTGGCGCCCCTTCAGCTGATGGCGCCCTAGGTGACCGCCTAGCTCGCCTATGCCTAGAAACGGCCCTGAACACAGTACATATACATATATTATGTAAACAACAATTTTTATTTTGGATGCGATTAATTGCGATTAATTGTTTGACAGCACTAGTAAATTTACATCACAATATTATAATGTACAGTATGAACAATGGATATTCATTGTATGATATGTTAGAGATTATTTTACAGTTATTAAATGTTTTTAATATATTTCTTAGAGAAAGAAAAGAAAAATTGTTTAAAGATTAACTATAAATGAGCATTAGATGATGAAAACGGTAATCTAATTGTAAAAATAGAAAATGAAGCACAATTAAATATCCAGTATCGGCCAAAAAATTTAAAATACTTAATATCGTCCGTCCAATATGTTACAAATACATTGTGCATCTCTAGTACAGATGAAAATGCTTTAAAGGAGGGTTTCTTTCAGTTTTACAAAAAATTCTTAATATAATAATTATGATACTTCTAATTGGTTACACAGATTGGCGCTTTATAAACACAAGTTTACTTCGTACCGCTTTACAAGTAAACTCGTACTTACCTGTTGGCTGGTATACCAATACAGTGTAGGACCTTTCAGGACGAACCAAAATCTCTGCCATTTCTGAGTCATGAAGACGTTTGTTTCTTTTCTCTTCTTCCAAAGCCATCCGTCACAGTCTGGGCGGCCAAGTTCACGACAGGACACCCTCCTGCGGCTCATCGCTGTCCGTGTTCCTTAAGTGTGCATACGTATCAGGGTAGTGTCATTATTTTACAATGGATGAAATAAGGTGTCCTAGAAAAAAATACTGTGAAAATAATGAATGAACAAATCCATGCCTGACCTTTAGTAGAGCTCTTTTTGTTCTCCTTTTCCTCCTGCGGTAAAAAGAAATGTATAATTACTTTGAGATCACAGGGTTTAAAGAAGTCTTTCTGCTGATTTCATCAGATTGCCACATTAGAAACACTTTATTGTGAGATGCCCCAACAGATGGATCTCAATGACTCACGGCACTCAAGTTCATCATGCTCAAGAGCAGAAGTGGGACAAATCATTATAGTATCTCTCCAAAATGCTTTTTGACCACAAAAGTGTACTGAGTTGTATGTCGTACCAAATTAATATTTATAAATGTAATAAAGGTTTTTTGTTCTTACTCTTAGTCCTGCCATGTCAGGACAGGAGCTTGTGCTGGCTCGGTTGAGCTCTGAGCTTTGTGGGGATGGACTCCTTTCTGCAGATGAACCGATTTCCAAACTCTTTCGACTTGCATGCTGAGAGTCTATAAAAGTGAAGACAGATTTAAACATTTTAGCGAGCTTACAAGATGAAATCAGAGCTGTAAATGTCTGTAAGCTAAGCAACAAATCGATATGCTCAGCAACAAAGAATACTAAAGAAACTATGGGTGATGAAAAGTCTAGCTAAAAGTAGAATCAATTAAAGTGCTGGTCCAGGCTATTTTATGTTGTTTATATATAAATATAGCTAATGAACAATATTTTTTTCTTTCTTCAGGACATACTTCGGCCAATTTTCGATTTCTATATATGAAGAGTTCAGATGCAAAAGCCTCTAAGTACGTCTGATGTTTTTCTTTAAAATTAGCATTTCTTTCTGGCTACTATGTATAGGTTTGTATGTAAGTACTGGTACTTCTGAATGGGTTGAGGCTGGGATTTAGTGCATTTGAAGTGAAAGTACTTGATGAACATATACTATGTGTGGAGAGCATTCACTCAGTATCATTATCTCATTTTTGACCAAGATGGCTTTTAGAGGCTTTTGCATTGGAACTCTTTGTCAGGCCTGTGTTCCTGTCTCTTGTGTTTTGTTCCCCAAGTTCTAGTTCTCCCTCGTGTTTCCTTATGCCCATATTTGGTTTGGTTTCCTGTTCTCGTTGTCTCATTATTAGTTGATTCCTCGCACCTGTCTGTCCCTCGTTAAGTTTAGTATAAATGTGTAGTCTGCCTCGTTTTCTTTTTGAGTCATAAATGTCATTCCATGTGTGTCTCCTGTGTGCCCTATGTTAGTGGTCCTTTTCATTTGGTTTGTTTATTAAAAGTCAAGTTTTGAACGACATCTCCTCGTTTCCCTCCTACGCACCGTGACACAAGATTTTTTTCTCAAATAAAAATAATCTATTTATTTGGTGAAAAATACAGTGAAAACACTAATATTGTAGAATATTATTATAATAAAAAAATAGTTTAAAATTATTCCAGTCTTCAGTGTCACAAGAAGTGTCACATTTCTTATTATAATCAATGGTTAAAAAAAACAGTTGTGCAGCTTTAAATTTTTTGTGCAAACTGATACATTTTTGATGAATAGAAAGTTCAAAAACACCATTCATTTAAAATAGAAATATTTTGTAACATTATAAAAGTCTTTACTGTCACTTTTGGTCAATTTGTGCTAAAGGAAAGTATTAATTTCTTTAAAATAAAAAAAACTTACTGAACCCAAACTTGTGAAAAGACAGCAGTGTGAGAAGAACTACATATACACCATTATTTTATGATGTGTGTACAAATTTTACTTATTACTTCTGAATGGACAGGATTTTTAAAAAGTCTGTACAATTTTTTTTTTTCCAGCTGGTGTCTTCTATATTTTCTGTAAAGTCTGCTGCGACTCTTACCTGCCCCTGGCTTTAAGGTGTTTGGCTGATGCTCATTAGAGCTTTGTTCACTAGAGAGCGCTGATTTCTCTCTTCTGAAATGATGTGTGCCGTCTGATGCTGATCTGTGGTACATAAACACATACACACACACACACTATATGAAAGCATGTAACACTAAAAAATGAATCGAAAAACACAGTCAGCTAAGTGGCCCTTTGCAGTGCTACATATACAGAAGCAGCTTTAATGCCATATAAACTGACCCAAACACACACATACATAGTTCACATTCAAATCCAGTTCAGCCATGCTGTACACACACACACACACAGACCTGAGATAGCGGATCACTCGCATGTCCTCACTGTAGCTCACAGAAAACAGTTATGAAACAAGAATTTAGATTATGAAACACACAGGCAGAGAAATGGAGACTTTCACTTCTTATACACAGTAAGTTTACTGTAAAAGAGTAAAATGATGGAAAGCACAGAATCAAGGCTAAGCATTATACTGTAGGTTACATGAGAGAAGCAGACAAAATTATCCTAGAATATCCTACCATATTTTAAAGGCTCTAACTACTATAATTTCCTCCCCTCAATGGGGAACATGAAACAAACATGAAATAAGCGACTTGAAATTCCTCTACAGAGCCTGAAATCATGCACATTTAGCATCAGAAAAAGCAATATAGTGATTATAGGAGCATCTGAGGATATTCAGCTGAGCCGAACTCACCTGAAGGACAGAGAGCGGACTGAAGCTGCCACCCTGCCCAAAAGAGAATGTCTGTTTTTCTCTTCCTCTTCTTCCTCCTCTCTCTGAAAGTAAGGAATTGATAAGATTGACGAGATGTTTGGAAAAACCCAATGTCGCTGCAGAGAGTGACTCATGTGGCAAGTGTGTCGGCGAGACATTCTAGGTGTGTGACAATGAGTTCATGAGTGCATTTTCATGTCTTGTGAATGATTGTGGTAAGTTTGTAGCATGTATAACAGCTTTTATGTGTCTGTTTCCAATAAGACTGTGTACTACTGCCTGTGTTTGGGTTTATTAAACAATACTTTGTGAGCAATAATATATATATATATATATATATATGAAATTCTAAAATGCAAAAGTTTAATTTCAGGATTACTAATTCACTTTAGGCTATATGAAAACAATAGATGTCTATAGCATGTCCTCATTTAAACGTGTATATGTCATTAACTAAAACCATTATAAAATATTCATTAATTGAAATAAAATAAAAGTGACAAAAAACATACAACAAAATTATTTTATGAAAATGAAAACAGAAATAAAAATTAAATCTAATTTAAAATATTAAGAAAAACTATAATAGTATATCAACGATACTAAAACACCACTGGAATGTGCTTGATAGCTCAGAAATTGATGCGAAAAAGTCTTATGTCTGGATTCATCAGTATGTAATGGGCTCTGAGCTCTGAGCTCCTTGCACATCTCCATGGATCGGTCCCTCAGGGTCACCAACAGACCCAATCATTTTAAAATCCACATGACTGCTACATCACACACTGTCCTACTGAGTGTTTGCAGTCACAGAAGACTGGAGGCTAGGAAGTCACTGTTGTCATGACGATGCTATTAAAGCACAACAAGTTCAAATGAAAATGAGATTGTCTCTTCCATTTGAAAATGTTTATTTTAATGTGCATGTCTGAGTCTGTATGTGTGAGAGAGTATTCATTTCATCATCACAAAGAGGAAATGTGTGCATTGCTTATCGAACAAGCACAACCACATGTGACATGTGAACATGTGACGTCAATAAATCTGTTACAAAGCAACCGCTAAAAGAACCAACAGTGTAAAATGCTTGCAGCACCTCATATGAGACTCATGTGTTCATTTCTAGCTGGTTAATACCATCAAAACATTTTGGCTCTGTCAAGCGGACAGCAAAAACCATATTTTTACTGTATCTGACTGCAACATACGCACAAAAAAATTCCACAAGAAAATTTTTATAAACCAGATTCAAAGTTCATCTGTATTTGGTTAGAAATCTGATTTTTTTTTTCATTATCACTACCTGAATGTTCATTAATTTGAGCTCACTCTTTCATTATATAAGAAATGAAATTACATTCATTATATAGTGAATAGTAAATGAATGAACGTCACCAAAATGTGTGAAAATGACATGAAATGTGACATGAAACCCCATTCCAGCAAATCATGCTTTGGTAAATCATAATAATAATAATACAATTATGATAAGTCACTTTATTTTAAGTTTACTTTGTAACTATGTGGCTTTTTATGTCACAATTTCGAATTATGTCAATTATGATTTATTAAAGCATGATTTTTTTCTTATGTGGCAGAAATTAGATTCCATAGATGTCATGATAGTGAAACTTTTCATCCTTTCTTTCCAGTGACAGCTAATCCCAGTTGTTGTGTTGAGTGCAATGAGTTCATTTGCAAAATAACTGTGTGGACGTTCAGACCAGTTCAGTCTACAAAGATTTGTGTCTAGCATTAACAAAGCTGACATACCCCTAGGACATGAGTGACAAAGTGTCTTTGAGCTAAACTGTTAGTATAAAAGTAGTATTTTAATATTTAATTACATTTTTGTTAATATTTAATATATATATATATATATATATATATATACTGTATATATATAATGTCAACAAGTATTTTGAAAATGCTTGAAGTGGCATATGTTGAATAAAAGGATGAGTAGTACCTCTAGTACCTCAGACTTGGCTTGGCTCTCCTTGCGTTTCAGGAACCCTGGAAGCCTCCTCAAAACCAGAGTGACTCCATTTGGATTTTCCTCCAGTTTTTTAACAAGGTTTGCCCGGCTCCAGCCAACCTGAAATAGGATGTATCGGTTACACTGCATGAAATAAATGTATATTTGCATCCAAAATGGTAGATTCTTTTGCAATTAATGCTTGTTGCTGCACCTATCTATAGGTCATTTTCAGAAAACTGTGATAGATTTTTTATGTACTAAAGTTAAAATTGCTTTTTAAATTTTAAATCTCTTTCTATAGAGATTTAATTTGTCTGGAATAACCATTGTTTTTCTTCTGTGCCTATCAGTAATCATAGGATACTGGGCCACAAACGATTGATAATCCAAATTAGTGGACAAAAGACATCTGCTCAAATCCAGCTTGCAGGACATTAAATAGATGGAAGAGTCTTACTGTGCTAACCCGGGGTTCAGCCTCTCTCATTGGAACCCTGTCTAATTTCCTTCCTTATAGCAGTCTTTATGTAAATAACACTAGTATATAAACATCATTACAATTGAACTGTTACCACTTACCACTATCTGTCCGTTGACCTGAAGGACCTCATCTCCCGCTAAAATCTTCTCACAGATCTCTGTAGGAGACTGTAAGACAGGATTTATGGTTATGTACAACACAGTGTTCTAAGACACACTACTGAGTATATCAGCACCAAAAACACTACTACCAATAATACCAAGGGAATGATTGCAGTGGCTTAGAAGGAACCGTCCACAAGCAGAAACATCACGCCCATTCAAACTGGCACATGCCCTTTTTTGAACCAAGAGAATTTTGAATGCAGCATCACCATCTTTAAGATTGGATGATTATTTTACACTACCGTTCAAAACTTTGGGGTCAGAAATATTTGTGGAAATAATAAAATAACACTTTTATTCTGCAAGGATATATTATATTGTTCAAAAGTAAAAATGTTTTATAATGTTACAAAATATTTCAAATTCAAATAAATGATGTTCTTTTGAACTTTCTATCCATGAAAGAATCCTTTTACAAATTAGGCAGCAAAACTCTTTTCAACATTGACAATATTGTTGTATTGATAATAATGTAATAAATGTTTCTAGCACCAAATCAGCATTAGAATGATTTCTGAGGATCATGTGACACTGAAGACTGGACTAATGGCTGTTGAAAATTCAGCTTTCCATGACAGGAATAAATTGCATTTTACAATATATTAAAATAGAAAACAGTTATTTTAAATCGTAATATTATTTCACAATATTACCATTTTTACTGTATTTTTGATCAAATAAAGGCTGTTTTGGTAAGTATAAGACATTTCTTTCAAAATTATTTAAAAAAAATCCCACCCCTAAACTTTTGTATGGCAGTGCAGGTTAAAATATGTTTTTTTTGTGTGTGTGCATTAGTGTGTTTGTATGTGTGTGTCTTGAATAATATCGCTCTTTTCTTAGATAAAACTTTTTTTTAGATGAAACTAAAGGGTACGACATCACAACTCCCTCTTCTCCTATTTCTGACCCTAAAGATGGCAGTTTATTTTGAAGCATCATTTTATCTCATTCTCTCAGGTCATAATAAGAAAGAAAAATGAGCCAACAATTCAAACCCATGATTCTTGTTTTAAGTGAGTTCAGACACCTTTAAAGGGGTCATATGATGTTGCTAAAAATAACATAATTTTGTGTATTTGGTGTAATGAATGGATTTTTACAAAGCTCATCAGTCTGAAAAAGCGAGGTGTGCTCTGATTGGCCAGCTATCCAGTGCGTTGTGAT